>NC_072770.1:22038085-22258890 GCF_022539595.1 Amphiprion ocellaris | reverse complement strand
TTTATTTTTATTTTTTCTGTTAAAAATTTTGCCACCCTTGTATATATTGTAAATAAAACTGCTGTAACAATGTAAATTTCCCCTGGAGTGGGGAGAAATAAAGAACTTTATCTTATCTTATCTTATCTCTCTATCTCCCTACACATCCACCAACCACTGGAACACATCTCCAAAGTTCTGCCGGGCCAGCTCAGCTTCCCCTCAGAAGAAGTGCTGCCACCTGCCAGATGAAGGAGCCTTTTGAGAGGCAGCTGGCATCGTGATTGGACTGTACTTTGGCCTGTTCCAATCCAGCTTCAGCTCCAGAGACGGCAGGCGGGACGAGTCAACGAAGGCCGGGTGGACGAAGGCATGCAGGTAGCATCGTATGTCTCTTAGAAAACATCATAGTATAGCCTTTGGTATGAAAAAACGGCATCATATACATCGTATATTGTACAAATAACAAGTCAAAGGAAAGAGACATACATTGTAGAATTGTAGTAATTGTGGGCTGAGTGATTTTCTGATTATCAGTATTGTTTTTTTTTTTTAACTGATTTATGGTAATAAATACATTTAAAAATGGCGCTACTTTGGCTCTGAACCTTAATCTACCTGTGGTCGCTCTGTCTTCTGGAGTGATTTGATTGGTTATACGTCACGAATAAAACTCCTTTAACTTAACATCTGTAAACAAAACAAAAACGTATCAGCAAAGTTTTCTGTTAAAGTTTGTGTTCTTGTAAGTTTAACTCCAAGATTTTAAATACTTTCATTTACTGCAAATGAATATCCAAATGAATATACTCCAGATGTCTCACTAATAATCATTATCAGCCTTAAAAACCCACAAAACACCCCTTTATACTCGACCACACTTAGTACAGTCCGGTTCCCCCTTCTATAAATCTGCTTGGAATCGTCCACTTCCTGTTTGTCAAAGTGGCCTTCTACCTGGACAGGTTTTGTTGGAGCTCATGCAACAAACATTTTGGGTAACTGCACTTTAATATGGATGGATGACACTGAATTAGAGTCTGTTTTAATGAGACTGGGTTAAGATATGTAGCTCTGTCATTAAATAGTAAATTATTTCTCAGAATTCACAGAGAAAAGTCTGAAATGTTTGCTAGGTTAGCGTCCCACATGTTCTTTGGCTCAGCTAAAGCTAACTCTCTCCAGTTTCTGGATCTCTTGAGTTGCTTGTTGTTAAAATATCTTGCTAGATTTGTTGAAGCTCAGAAAGTCTGAGATGTTTGTTAGAAAATAAGCTCATTCTCAATTCTTATCTGAACTGTCTTCTTTTGTTTTAACTTTCCCTAAACTTAGGAGTTAATGAAAGAGCAACACATCCAGACTCAGTCTCATTTATGTAGAGATTAAACTTCAGTGTCATTCATTGATGTTAAAGTGCAGTTTTTCAAATGTTTGTTGCACATGCTCCCGACCAAACCAGTCCAGGTGGAAGACGATGTGAAGAGAAAGCTCCAGAGGATGAATGTCACACATTTACGTTGGAAATAAATGTCCTTCAATTTGACCTTGTCATGCAAATGATGTTCAAATCTTTGAGTACTTTGCTGATGTTTGTTTCTAAGTGTTTTTGACACTTGGCCCCAAAGATTAAAACTTTTTACGGCTCACAAACTGCAACAATTCACACATTATTAACTATCTTTCTGACTAAACTAAGATAAAAAGTGAAAAACTGCCTGATTCCTGCATCATGAATGTAAATCTTTTTGGTTTTTATGACAGTAAACTAAATATATTTGGGTTTGACATTTTTTAAGCCAAAACAAGAAATGAATTACTGGAGGAAACAATCAACAGATTAATGGTCAAAGAAAATGTGTTTTCCAACATATATGGCTGAATTACTCCAATATTACAAGATACATACAATTTTAATTCAATTTTATTTATATAACGCCAAATACAGGTCAAATTGTCTCAAGACGCTTTATTTTTATATTTTTTGTCATATTTAAAATATGACAATGTAAGAAATTTAAACCTCTTGACTAATCCAATTTATTATTTGTTTTTTAAGAGACTAATCGACAACTAAAATAACTTTCTCCACTAAAACTAATAAACATGAGGTCAAATAGAAGGAACAGTTTTAAATACTGCAGTCCCACGACGACAAGAATAAAGTTTCTCAACAAAAACTAAATCTGCTGGTGGATTCCATTAAAGTCCTAATAAATGATAATAAAGTGTGATACTAAAGGTTTGTGGTGCTAAAAATCTCCAAGTAAAGATATGAAGTTGAACATCTGGATGGAGGTTGATAAAAGTTGACCCTCCTTCATTTCTCTGGAGCGACTCCATGGATTTTATGGATGGTGGTTAAAGACCTGCTCTTCTAGTCGTCGTCCTTCTAGTTGCTGTAAAAAGTCAGTCCATCCTGGCCGACTTCAACACCTCTTCATGACAACTTGTTCTGCCTCCGACCTGGAAACTCCAGAAACTCGGGAAAATCTGTGGAGACTCGAAGAACTCGTGGAGACTCGAAGAACTCGTCGGGTGGGGGAAGGTGTGGTGGGTGGTGGGGGAGTAGAGGGGGGAGGCCGCCACCCACCTCCCCGCCTACTCTCCGCCCTGACTCCACCCAGACTCCGCCTTGGCCCTGCCCATGTGGTCACTTCACGAACTACGATGTCAAAGGGACGACGAATTTATTTCTTTTCATCTGATCTGTAGCTCAGTGAGTTAAGGATTTGCCTATGGAGCTGCAGGTCGCTGGTTCAAGACCAGACACTTCTTAAATTTTCTCAAAATCCTGACAAAGACAAAGAAAGAAAACTGCCGGTGGTGGGTCTTGAACCTGCGACCCTCCGCTTGGTAGTCTATCCTCTTATCCCCCTGAGCTATTCGCTCAGATACTAATTCTTCTTTTTTTTGCGCATTTATCATCTATTTTTTGTCGTTTTCGAGTTTTTTTTTAACTCGGGTCTCGGCGAGACCGTTTTTCTCAGGAGGTTGGGCTTCAGCCTTTGTACTGGAGGGTGGAACCCTCACTTCCAAGACTTTCCAAAGCCTCCACACCTCCCGAGTCCTCAGGACCTGAGCTTTCACACAGTCTGAGGGCTGAAATTTTCTAAGTCCCACAGTAGTTCTCTGTTAGATTGAACCTTCAGACAGTCCAAGGACTGAAATCTTAGAAGTTCTTGAGTAGTTCTCTGTTAGTTTGAACCTTCAGACAGTCGGAGGACTGAAATTCTAGAAGTTCTTGAGTTGTTCTCTGTTAGTTTGAACCTTCAGACACTCTGAGGACTGAAATCTTAAAAGTTTCTCAGTACTTCTCTGTTAGTTTGAACCTTTAGACAGTCTGAGGACTGAAATCTTAGAAGTTCTTGAGTAGTTCTCTGTTAGTTTGAACCATCAGACAGTCTGAGGACTGAAGTTTTAAAAGTTTCTCAGTACTTCTCTGTTCATTTGAACCTTCAGACAGTCTGAGGACTGAAATTTTAAAAGTTTCTCAGTACTTCTCTGTTAGTTTGAACTTTCTGGTTAACAGAAGCCTTAAAACTTGTGACGATTTTGAATATTTGTATTTGAAAAATTCTGTTTAATTTAATAGTTACATGTATTGTATCTTGTTGAATTATCTAACTCAATATTTTGTCTGTTTAATAGAATTTAATTGTATTTAATGTTTAACTATATTAATCAGACGAAATATTGAATTAGATAATTCAACAAGATACAATACATGTAGCTATGAAATTAAACAGAATTTTTCAAATACAAATGTTCAAAATTACAGATAAAATATTTTCGATAATTAAACATTCAAAAAATACAATTAAACAAGAAGAATATTAAACATTTAAAAAAATACAAAATATTTAATTAAAAAAATAAATGTTTAATTAGAAAATTACATCTTAAAGACAATAAAACTTCAAATAGGAATTAAACAGAAAATACAATGAAGCATTTAAAAAGAAAATTAAACATTAAAAAGTGGTGAAATATTTAAAAAGAAAAAACTTCAAGATTTAATCAAAAAATTAAATTTTGGGAAAGAAAAAAAACATTAAATTTTGTTTAATTTCATAATTACATGTATTGTATCTTGTTTAATTATCTAATTCAATATTTTGTCTGTTTAATAGAATTTAATTGTATTTAATGTTTAACTATATTAAACAGACAAAATATTGAATTAGATAATTAAACAAGATACATTACATGTAATTATGAAATTAAACAAAATTGTTTAAAATCATCCAAAAAATGCTTTTTAATAATAAACCTTTTTAAAAGTTTTATGGTATTAAATTTTTTCCCCTTTGATTTGCTTTTTTAAATGTAGTTTATTTCTTTAATCTTCTTTTTCTGTCAAGATTTTAACCCCAACCTTAAAAATTAAATAAACTCTTAAATCACAATGAAAATACTTCTGTTGTCACAATCATTAGTTAGTCAATTATTCAGTTTATCAATTCAACTTTATTTGTTTAGCACCTTTTACACAGATGACAAAACTAAACAAGCAAAGAGAAAAAAAAACTATGCTAAAACTATGATTAAAACTCAAAAACATTAAAAAAAAAAAAAAAAAAAAAAAAAGATTTAACATGGTAATAAAATATGTTGTGTCCAGGGGATGGAGGGAGTTTATTGAAGTCTTCTTGGGCTCACATGGGAAATCATTTAAAACATAAACTTGATATTCAGTCTAAGGAAACTGCAGAGTGACAGAAGAACCAACAATATCTCCTGTTTTCTCCTTTAATGAGTTGATTCTTCTTGTGCTTTCAGACCAAAGAAGTACAGACTCTTCACAACCTGCTCAAACTCTTGGTACAGGACCTCACCACACGGGTCAAGAAGGTTTCTGTCTCATTTCTACTCTGAAGATCACCTTCTCCTGCTCAAACTGCTGATAAATGTTTCTGCTGCTCTAAAGTCTGGTCTCCAGAACTTCCTAAAAACTCTCAAAGTCTCTTCTGCTGCAGGTTGCTTTGTAGAACTGTTCCAGAAAACCTCACTAAACCACATGGAGGGGCCTCAAGATAGTCGTCCAAATGAAACCATACAAAAACCAAACTAGTACAACCCAAATGTTAAAGTCTCCTGCAACCTACCAGAGAACCTCTGAGAACAGAGAATCAGGACAGGAACTCTTACCTTCTGGACAATCAACATCGGTTCTCAAACAAGAACACAGAATGTGTCTGACCAAAAACCTCTAAAGACTCACTATAGCCAAGATAAAGACACAACTCAGCTGCACCAAATCCACTAATCACTGCACACATTAGCACCATGTCCTAACTGTGGCTAAAGAACCACATTTACCAAGACAACTATCCGGTACAAAGCCCTAAAACAAACCAAGAAACACATTAAAGCCTATTTTACTGCTGGAAGCTGCAAGCCAATGCCTAAAGAACAAACTAAAGCAATGGAGCTAAACCCAGTTCTGTGGTGAAGAGAAGCAGAGGAAATGTTTGTCTGCAGCTAAATAAAGCAGGAAGACACTGAGCTGCTCAGGTGTTCCTGATAACACCAAGCAGCCACCTGGACAGCCAATAGGAACACAGCTTACTGGAAGTCCAGAGGGCTGGCTTAGTGAAGGAAATTTAATTTAAAGTTGAAGCAGAAAGTTAATAAAGTTGAAAACCACCTTCTGATACCTGAAATCTCTGAGTTTTCACACAAAGAACACCTGAACATGTCAAACTGGTTCCATAGTAGAACCATCATTGTAAAAACGTCATAGTATGGTGTGTTGCTCAAAAAACATTAGGACCCGGCTGTCAGGGGACAAACATGTAAGAAACATGAGAACAGAGAGAACCCAACCAGTAGGTCACAGTTTATCATCCCCCAGTCATCTCCTGAAGTCCATATGGTGAGAGACATCAGTATCTGGTTGTTAATTTACCAGAGGATGCTTATAATCATGCTGATGTGGTCTGTACTCTACAGTATTTTAGTGACTCAATAAATGCCTAAGTTGTTTTTTTTTTTAAATGCTTTTTAGTTTTTAATAAACATTTAAGAGCCTATATGTAATCAATAAATGGCCTTTGCCTATCTTAAGAAAAACTCACTCAGAACTCTGATATGTTAACAGTACTAAATAAATCAATAAATACATGCATACACACATAAATAAGTTAATACATTAACTGTGTAACGATAAGATTTAGATTTTTTTTAAAAAGTTGTTATGTTTTTGCAGAATCCAGTATTGCTCACTGGTTGGTCATTACATTTTGTTAGTTTGATTTCACTGTTTAAAATGATGCCACCTCTTTTCAGACAGAACCTGTGATAATAAAACAATACAAAATTTTTAGTTCCGTCTTAATAAAGCACTTAAAGCTTTAAGTATGGCTAAATGCTTTTTTCAAAATTAAATATATCACTCCTTAGGTGGTAGTGGCCCCAAGTTCAGTAAAGTTGGAAAGATATTCACAGATTCGGACTTCCAGCATCAATAACTCATTAGATACAGGTTGTCAAAACATAAACGGTGCCTCTTTCCCATTGTTGCAAGGCAGACAATGTGCTACAAGCCCAGTTTTATCAAAAGTAGCTGTCTTTCAAGCTACAGGAATAACATTGGTGTCTATGGAGTGAACAGGGTCCATCTGCAATTTGCAAAACCACTGCAACAGTAAAGAGAGACAAATATTCAATAACTTCACTCTTATACATTGTAGTGTCACTAAAATCACTGCAGCCTTCAACTGGCTCCTGTTGACAGAGTGTTTTAACAGAAATGTAAATGCTGTAATTTGATTCTTTTAATGAACCATGTAACTTGAATGGATGTGATGCTGGTGTGACCACAGTGCACACGTCTGATGTTGCTCACAGTGGTTCAAGGGACGCTCAGGGAGTTTGTGTGTTTGCTCAGACTCATGAAAAATTACAGGGAACATTGGTCAGAACCCTGGCAAACTTATTTTCAGCAGTTTTTTTTAGTGGAAGTCACAAATAAAGGAGCTCTTGGTTTTTCCCAGCGTTACTGAGTCCAAAGCTGCTGTTTCAACACAGACACGTTCACTTACATCCACAAACCTCTCAGCACTCAAACACCCACAGACAGGAGGCCAGCTGGGCCGAGGCTTGGCGGCGTCCTCAGACCCACGAGTCGGGGAGTCGCTGAACTTGTTGGTCCTGTTTGAAGGCCTCCGTGTGGTCCAGTAGAAGTCCACGTAGTCGGTGTTGGCTTTGAACCGCAGTGACTGGCCGCCATCAGGTGGACCGGCTCGTCCTCGTAGGGCTCCTCTTGTAGCCTTGAGGGGACCACAGGAACATTCAGTAGCTGTTGGAGTTCTTCCTGTCAGGCTCGTGGTAGAACGGCTCTGAAGAATCTTATACTTGTCTTATCTGGAACAATCTAACAGCCTAAACTGTTAACAGCGGTGTAAAGAAGCAAACACACAGGCATTGATTAGGACTCAAACTAGATTTATTTTAGAAAACAAATCAACTTAGAGGCATTTGTTGACACATGTGGCTGAATAGGAGGCCGTCCAATCAGATTTGAGGTCTTCACTCTGTAGGTTGGTTGTTCGGTGAGACTCTTGGACCTCCATCAGCTGACGTGGATGTTTGATGGTCTTCCTCTCTCGTGCCAGATGATTCATCCATGAATTCAGCAGCTACAGACTGAAATGAAGCTCATGCTGCCGTTATTGAATTCCTGTTCCAGATCAAATGTTCAGAGTCCACCTTGAATGCAGCCGTCTGCTGTCTGATAGTTTTTCTCATTGTAGTCTTCAATAAAGTCTTTTTCCTCATGTCAGGATGTGGTGAGACTCTTTCTCAGTCTCTGCAGACGTCCCTCATTGTGCATCTCCAGAGAAGAAACAGAAAAACTGATCACTGCTTCAGCATCACAAACGCTCTCCAGCATTGAGAGCGTTTTAGGAATTAATTCATTGTGTTGTGAACTTTGAAGGAGCAGAAACTTTACAGCTGCCAAAGATATGAGCTC
The DNA here is from genome assembly GCF_022539595.1 of Amphiprion ocellaris. Lineage (NCBI taxonomy): Eukaryota > Metazoa > Chordata > Actinopteri > Pomacentridae > Amphiprion > Amphiprion ocellaris. The sequence goes on along the minus strand of NC_072770.1, from coordinate 22,250,936 downwards.
CAATTCTGGATGTTTTAGGAAATGAAGTTCATCAAATGAACACTTGATTATTGCTGATAACTCATTAAATTATTGAAGAAATCCAACATAAAAACCTGTAAACTCTCAGGCAGCTTTTGTTAAAGTTTGTCTATAATTCTATCATCATGTTCTGGAACCAGGACTCTGCAGAAGTTCCTTCAAACAGATACTTGTGTGTTTCTATTTAAGGCCTCAGGTTTGAACGTACAGCAGAGGATTAGAAAGGAGTGATTTTAATATTTAAATCAGTCCAGTAAATGTTTGGCATGAAAATTATTAAAATTTTGATTTAGATAGATTTGTGTCAAATAATATTGTAGAGTCTCACTTAAATAGATCCAAATGAGTTCAGTGTATTTACATTTTATAGAATATTTGATTTCTTAATCTCAATACTGTAGGGTCTGACCCTAAATATTATAATAATGATGTCAATTTAAATAATATTTTAGTGCAGTCATAAACTTTAATCAGCTAAACTTACATAATAAATATCACTGTACAATCTTAACCTGAACATTCATATTATTGAGGTGAATTTATATAAATCATGATATTCTAGAGTCTTAACTGGAATATTTCTAACATTAATCTTTTTGTATTGTGCTGATAAACAACAATAACCCGAATATTTGTTGTCTGTGATTGTGAGACTAAATTCCTCCACATTCTGGAACTGGACTGAATTTCCCAAAATGGAAACATGGACAGAATTTAACACTCATGTATCCATGGCAACGCTAACATTTCTGCTTCTTACCAAAGTTCACAACACAAGTAAAGATTTTAATGTAAAACTTCAGGGATGACTGCTGACCATAAGTATTCTGATCAATACTTCATGATCAATATCAGGACAGATGTTACAACTCCAGCTGTTGCATTAGACTGCAGTTATTCACAGAGAAATTAAAACATCACATTCCTCATAAAAACTAGATGGGACTTTTATTAAATAAAGTGTTGGTGAATAAACAGTGTAAAAAGTGCAAAGCAGCTCCATTAAATCAGGAGATGTGAGACTTCCACAGCATGGATCACCATCTGCTGTGTTGATTCATAGCTGAATGTCAGAATGAACTGAGCTAGAAAAGCTGCTTTGAGCTGCAACATTACAGTCTGACAATCCAACACCATCACAGTTTTCATCTAGTCGTTTTGCTTCAACATGCTGTGAAGTTCAGTTTTTATCTGAATCAATACAGAGATTCTATTTCCAACCAACACTGGAATAAAAATTAGAATGTTATGAGGTTATTAATGCAACTAAATCCTTTCAGATGGAAGGATTTACTTCGAAGTTCTAATTCAAGTTTCAGTTGGAGCACATTGCATTCACAAAGAAAAACAGCGAAACCTTCATAGCAACATTTAATTAACCTAAAGCTTCCCTGTTGCCACATTGGTGGAGTTTGTTACTGAGCATCTGAACCTTAAATCCAGTGAGACGACCATCTTCAGTCGAGGCCAGTCAGAGAACTTCAAGACCTTCCATCGGCTGGACCAGATGTGGCATCATCTCCCTCTGAACATCTGGATGACAGGAGAAAAGACAGAAATCAAACACAGATCACAGAAATACAATTTATTCACTTTCATCATTTTATAAAAGTAGCATGAACTTTATTAAAACTTGACAATATCAGTAATGAAAGTAAATGTTTTTATCTCATGTTGAAGCTAAATTTAAAGTCAATTTTAATGACAGTTTATCCTGAGAGGAGTGAGAATGGAGCTTTTCTTTCCTTTTTAGAATATTCCCTCAAAATATTCTGTTTATTACTGGTTTTAGAAGCATTTTTCTTTACTTACATATTTTTAGATACCTCAGACTGATGCACTTTGCTGGTTTGCAGATAATTTCATGTACAATGACAATAAAGATCTTCTATTATAACATATTGCTAAAACAAGAACTGCAAACCTTCTCAACCATCTCTCAGGCTGCAAAATTCCAACTGCGACAAAGAATTATCTGATGTAGTTATTATTATAATCTTTACTGAACCAGCCCTGGAATTAATAAAATTCTGTATATGGATATGATTTTCTCTGATGGGACCATTATGGAAGCCATGGTAATTATTAACTATCCTTTGAAGGGAAAGATTAGGTCTTCATCAGGTGGATTAAAAAAAATGCTCTCCCTTAAAAAAAATTAAAAATGCATACAATAAAGTAAATCTCTTCTGCACTGCACACATACTACACTTTTGTATAACTCTGGATTTCAGAGTAAAGACAGACAGATCCACCAATCAGCCACAACATTCTGACCACTGACAGCTGAAGAGAACAACATCCATCATCTTGTTCTAATGCAACGTTCTGCTGGGAAACCTTGACGTTCATGTGGATGTTTGACATGTACCACCACCTAAACACTGCAGGACAAACAACCCCCTAGTCTCCATGGCAACAGCAGTCCTTGATGCCAGCTGCCTCCCTCAGCAGGACAAATTAAAACTGCTCAGGAGTGGTCTGAGGAACACGACAGAGCTAAGCTGTTCACCTGGGTTCCACACTCCCCACATCCAGATCTGATTGAGCATCTGTGGGATGGTCCAGGATCAGCCTGGTCTAGGTAGGACCCACCCTGCAACCCACAGGATCCACAGAATCCACAGGACATCTCCAGAGGTTCTGATGAACCACTGGGTCAGAGGAGTTTTAGCAGCATAAAGGGACCAACACAGTATTAGTCAGGTGGTCAGAATGTTATACTGTTATATTGTCATGCTGATTATATGATCAGTAAATGTTACCATCAATTATAACATCCACATTGATCAGGAAAAAAAACAAACTATCAGTTCATTCAGAAACTGTGGGGTTAAACCTAAAAACACAGACCTCAACAGCAGTTTGTTTCAAAGCAGAACACCAGCTGGTTTTCACTAAAGAAGCTTTCAGAGCAACAATTAAATGACAGTTTTGTTCTCATTAAGTTCAGAGTCAGCCAAAATAATGTACACACATCAGGAAAAGAAAAAACTTTTATAAATATTTCATTTGTATAAGTACTTCTATACATACAGAATCCTTTCTAAGTTTGGTCAAATCACGATAACTCTGTGTCCTGTTGTACGACGTTTTCCTAACAGATGGTGCTACCCTCATGAATGGAGCATCAACAAGTGACATCTACAACACAACAGAAATGTCTGGAAGCCAGTGGCCACCACTTTGAGCACCTCTTGTAATTGTAGAGGCCAAAGATAACTTTTATTAATCTCGTGATGTCTGAATAAATTTGGTATTGAAATATTTATGCAAGTTTTTCTTTTCCTGATGTGTGTAAACATTATTTTGGCTGACTCTGTATAATGGGTTTCTGACAGGTCACCAGGCAACACCTTTTTATAATAATGACAAACATACCTGCATTCTACAGGAGTGATCTTCCTCATGTGCAGGTAAAGATGTGTGAGGAGCTTAGAGATGACAGTAGCAGGAGTCATCCTCACTAATTCAGCCTCCACCTAGAAAACAGAAAGACCACAAACAAACACACTGATATACTCTCAAACGTTCAACCTCACAGCCTCAAAATATCTGTTTAAGAAGTGTTGTGTTTCTAAATTCTGCTGAAAGCATTGACAGACATTCTCTTACAAGGTTGTGTAAAAAGCAGCCTGTCCTCTGAGCGACTGAGCAATTTTCCTGAACAAAGTTTCTACGTGTAAATCAGCTCAACAAAAACTAAAGCCTCAGTCAGAGATAACAGGTATCGCAAATTATACACAACTTTCTTTGTTAACTCAGCCTTTCTGCTTCAACCTCACATAAAAAGGGGAGTTTAATTCATCAGGTGACTGAAAATGAACGGCTTGTGCAGTTCTAGATCCAAAAGGAGGATGTTTCAACTCATGTTTTACTACAGATACATGCAATAATAAATAAATACAATGGCTGATTGTTAGTTTATTCATTATTAATGTCACTTTATATACTGGATTGAACTTGAGCAGTGGAAGAGAGAAGGAATTTAATGAAATTATGGAGATTCAGAGAGGTAATGTTGTGCAATGTTAAGTTAAGCGCGGTTTAATTCAAACCATCTGAATGTTAAACTTCAGTGCAGCTCAACGGGTTTCAGTTAACCTTAAAGTAAAATAACTTTTTAAAAAATAAAATACACAGCAGAACAATACAGGTTGAGAAGGTCATTCTAATAATGAGGACAGCTGCGGCAGCAACTAACACAGGTGTTCAGAGGTAAGTTAGCCACCTGTGTTAATTAGCCCGCTAGCTAACTTAGCCGCTTAGCTAGCTAACGCGTCCGGACCAACTGCTCAAACACGACAAAACACAACTCTTCACAAGTCGCTGACTTAACATACAACAAAACAACGCTACTGGTTAGAAGTATTTATCTTCTTACCGTGTTTTACTCCAAAAACAAGATCAACAGCAGCCAGAGATGGTACCAGACGTGCCGACCACAGATATACATAGACTAGATACGCTAGCGCGCTGTCTTCTATATTATCTATGGTCTGACCAATCACTGCTGTCTGGCTCTCAGTCAGTCTGACCAATCACTGCTCTCTTGCTCCGCCCTCTGAGAATCTTGTTGTCGTTTGGCTCCACACTTGCTGATGACCACTTCCGGTCTCAGAAAATGAAAAAAACGGACCCTTTTTCGTTTCTGGCTCTTACTGATTTTACTTTCTTGTCATTCTAAATATAAAACGAAAATCAAAGCATTTAAAAAAAAATCGTATATCCCTTTTTGATCATGAAAAGGAAAAACGCCTTGTATTTCAATTTTAATTTTTGTATTTTAAAACGAAAAACAAATAACCACTCGTTTTTTGTTTTTCAATACCCGTTTCAGAACGGAAAATCCAATTACCAGATCCGTACACGGACCCACATGATTACATGTTCTATTCGTAAAATATTCAGATTTTCAACAGCTTCAAAAATATACAAGACCATGGCAACACATTTTTGTCATTTTTTAAAATGCAGTAATCAACTTGTAGGGCATATCAAAGGCAGATGATAGCATTTTGCAGTGATCTTTTATTTGACCCAGTCGAGTTTTTACTCCAGTGTAAACACACAAACTGAGTGGGATTACTTATACATTAGGTGACATATTTTACATCAGCAAGTCCATTTCAGACTGAGTACACTAAAGAAGGGAGAAAACAGGCAGGAAGTTGGTGGATTGAATAAAAAATAGTTCCACAGTGTTCTAAATTTTTTACAAATTTTATTTCAATGTGTTTTTTCTGAATTATTCATGTTTTTCCGATTAATTTTAGTAGCTGAATTCATAGCAAACACAGGGTATTACCAGAAAAGTTACTGTAAATGTATTCTTTTTTTCATATACTGTAATTTGGGTAAACGTACATTTCCCCGGAAATACAAGCGGAAGAGACAAGTTACTGCATGTGGTTTTGTCAGATTGTCACCACCGTGATGTGAGCAGCACGAAATTCATTCATATAAAACTCTGCAGCATGAGAAAAAGCCAAAGCAGTGTTCAGTAGATTTTAATACAACATAACAAGAAGTCATTGGACAAAGATGGTGCATATGCATTCAATATACTCAGATTAGCCACAACAGTAAAACCACTTGCTTGGGATTAAGCTGTTTTCCACTGCAGGAACACGCAGTTCATTTTAGGGCGGCCTAACTCTTTGTGCTTGTTCCAACCGAGTGGTGGAACCAGACTATTTTTATATGGGTTGTCAAACTGAGACCCACCTACCTGGAGGTGGCCTACCTTGAATTTCCTGTTGGCAAAATAGTCATTTCTGTTGTGACTCACTCTTATTGTTTGTTTATGCAAGCAAGACTGACATGAAAAAAGACACCATGATGATGCATTTTTACAACAAGCGTTATCATGTAACTCTTAATCGCTAGTCATGCTGCATTACATTGTTGATAAGGCTCACAAGATGAATGTAATTTCAGAGAACTACATAAACACCTAACTAGTTGTACAAGAATCTATAAAAGAGCTTTGAAATAAATTAAAAGCTAAACCTAAATGCTTATGCTACATAAACTCAATATACATATAAAGAATGAATATACATTCATTTTTCAATTACAATAATACAAATCTCTGAATTGCTACAAAATTTTACATTTTCTGATTAGTTAGATCTACTTGGTTGTGTGTGTTTAAATGGAGGGTGGTTGATTTGCTAAAATACATCTGTGTGGGAACAACAACAGAAATGGTTCTGCATAAAGTATTGCCAAAAAAATGGTAGTTACTGGATGTAACTTTAGTTTTCTGAGTACTGGCTTAGCCCTCTAATAGGCTTCACTATTGGATGACCACTCCTCTGAGCGTTCTTTAGCTATGTACTTGGAACTGCACCTGTAAAACTTCTCTCAAGGCCATTTTTGGGAGAGAAAATCATAACCCGGACTATGGAATGTGTGAGCGGCAGTGAAGTAAAACCACTATCCAGGGCTCAGTAGTGATTGGTTAAACTCGGCAAGGATGGTGAGTACTATTTTTTCTGTTCTCTTGATGTCCATGTCAAGTAACAGTCTCCTCCTCTTTAACATCACCATCTACAATTTAAAATTATTCTAATTCGTTCATGCTCATAGAACCAGAGTTATGCTCAGTAATTGCTATTTGTCCTTGTTTTGGAAAACTCTGAAGTAATTTGGCCCACCCTGTGGGATCCTACACTACAATAGAAACCACTCAAAAGGACCAAGAACAGAACAGGGACATTCCTGTAAGCATTTGCAACACCTTGCACCTGCTTTGATTTCCTGCAGTGGAACAGCACTTGTGCCACCAAAACAGCTTTGACTTGTGAGGACTCAGGACCTCTTCGTGTGTCCTCTGGCATCTGGCATGATGACAGCAGCTCCTATGGGTCCTTGTGGGATGTGGGTTAGGGCCTCAGTGGATCAGGCTTGTTCTGGTGAGTCCCGCAGATGTTTTGAATCTGATAAGTTTGGCGGCAACACTTTGGGCTCTTTGTCATGTTCCTCCAGCTATTCCTGAGCAGTTTTTGAGGTGTAGCAGGGTGCATCATCCTGCTGTGGGAGGCTGCAGCCATCTGAGAGTGCTATTGCTATGAAGTGGGTGTTGCTGTGGCGTTTTGTCTGCTACAATGTTATAGTGAGTGTCGGGTGTCAGTATCCACATGAATGCCAGAACCCAAGGTTTTTCTGCATAAAATTGCACTGTAACAAAATGATCAGTGTTGTACACCACTGTCACTGGTGTTAATGTTGTGGCCGATTGGTGTGGTATGGCCATAACATTCCCACCTGATTTTGTATCATAGTGTTACATCAGATACTAAAGCTTTTACAGCATATTTAGAATAAACACAGTCTTGTACAACACGACTCCATGATGACAAACTGTGAACAGTATTCTGCAGTGAGGGATGCCGCACAGCCAATATCATAATCTCATTAAATTTTAAAGATTCTTGAAAGGCAGACTGCGACTAATACTCAGTTTACTTTCATTATCTCTTGATCAATAATATGTTTTATTCTGCTCTTATGGAAGCAAAGCATTTTTCCTGTGACTTGCCACAAACCTTTCTGCAGACATAACAATGCCACAGACAGACATAATAAGTCAGTAGCAGACAGCGTGTACTGCAGCTAAGCCAGCACACGTTAGTCCTGTTAGGCTGAATTAACCTGTGTTGATTTTAGGGAGTGCATGCTCCATGATGCCTTCTGTCTGAGGAAGAGAAAGGCAGCTAAAAGGTCGACAGCTCTTCTGACCTCAGCTGTTGTGTGGTCTGGCTCCCTCCGCTACTGCACTAGCAGCTATGGATGAGCTTTCTGGTTCAAATGTAACTTCATCCTTTGGGAAAACATACTGACCAAAGGGAAGTCATGTTTGGGGGTTGTGACCCTTTGTCTCCATGGCAAGTGAGAGCGATTCTGAGGCTGGATTTCCCTGGTTTCAGTTTCTCCTCAAACAAACTTTGCAAAGAGAATGCAATGTGGAAAGTTTATGCCAAAAAGCAAACAAAAAAGCAACAAGTTCTTAGTTGCTATATTGCATTTTTTGTGAAAAAAAAAATAGTGGATGCATATTGTGCCTCAATAGAACACAAATTTCAGCAATTTATACAAATGCTTTTGTCTGTTTCAACATTTTTGTTTTAACCTCTCTAGAGGCAGTTAACCAGGATTATCATTCCATTAAAGCGTGTGTGGGTTTTAATGTGCAAAAAACAAACAATCTGCATTAGATGAACTCACTTTCCCAGCCCTCTGAACAAAAAGATTTCTCACAGTCTGGTGCAATTAGTGGAAGTAGGGCACTTTATTCGAGGTGACACAAATAGCAAACCTGTTCCTTTTAGACGGCAAAGAGGAAAAGGAGGAGCAAAAAGACGCCAAGGCTGATAAGAAGCAGGTTAGAAGTCCTTGAGGAACACAATGGGATCTGCATCATGTGGAAACATGAGGTGCACACAGCCTGTTAAAAGTCCCTAAAGATCAGTGTGTGGAAGAGCAGTAGGAAAGGAGGGGGGCGTCTTTATCTGCCAGAGCAGTCGAGACAGATCACAAAAGGGAAAAATACTGGATATGTCTCAGCCTGTGACCAACCAGCTTTTTTCCCAATTCATTTAAACTTTATGTGCTTTATGATTGCCCCTCATTGCATTTGCAAAAAAAATTTCTGCTGTGACAACAGGATTTAGAAACTTCCCCAGTTGGCTGAGCATCAGATTAGCCTCAGAAAGTTTGTTCTCTCTCCGTACCTCTAGGTGTTATCTCAAATGTGTTAATAGCAGCATTCATAGGATAGTTTCAGGGACCAAAACCAATACTTTCCTTTTGTCAGTTCCTTAGAGACCCAGAAACATTATTTTCTCCCCAAACGTTTTTCTTTAAAGAGGCCCTCCAGTGAAGATTTTTTTTACACATTCATATGTTCTTTTTCAATATGCCGGAAGACACATCCTGAATGAAATAACCAGTCGGCACCACCTTGAAACTTTTGACAGTCTCAAAAACACAGATTCAGGCTTTAATATGAAACAAATCTAAGGAGCCAATCCCCTAAACTTATAGGCTGAGGCTTTCTGTATCTTTATTCCTCTACAGAATCAGTTTCAGAACATTAATTTTAAATGTGTATGGCTGAATAACTTTAATATTCAAGTGTAGAGTACATTTACAGTGTTTAAGACGAGGCATAGATGAGCTGGTGTGCTTTAGCTGCAGCGAGTGGAGAGCAGTGGATGGAGAGAGAGACTGAAAGTTCAATGATCTGTACATTCTGAAAGAAGTAACAGTTTGATCGAAGCCCTTTTAAGACAATAAGGGATCATTTTTATGGAGAAAAAACAACATTTAAATATGTAACTTTGATAAAGAGTTGTGTTAAACCAACAATTGGAGAGAACTTTTACTATTTTAAATATTTCTTTTGTAAAAGCAGCTGTACAAGCAGCCTAAAAACTCACATTTTTGTATTTTTTGAGACTGTCATCAAATTTCATATCATACCAAAACCAACACAGTGCACCACTCCATCTGTCAATAGTTTCTGACTTCCCTACCAACTGTCACCACTAAACTCATTCATTATGACATTCACAAATAAAACCCTTCTGCAGTTAAAAAACGGTTGTGGCAGTAAATAATGCAGATGTTGGGAACTATTTTCAGCTGCGGACGGATACACATTTGTTGGTCTTTATGGCATCAAGATTGTTTATGTGAGGCTAACACAAAATTAAACACACTTCTCATGGTAACTGTATGAAAACACACGTCACCCGGTGTTTTTAGTCCTTTTTGAACAGCAGTGGAGGTCTGTGGCTAAGAGGATGTATCTGTCAACACGATAAAAGTAATTTTAGTCTTTTATCAGATTTGTTAACAGTAAGAAAATAAAGGATGCAACCAGTAATTAAACAAGGGCGCAAATGCAACATTTTTCAGTACTTGCTGTTTTTGAAAAAACTTGAGGTTCAACAGCTGTACTATACAATACCACTGTTGCTGTCTAGACCACAAAGGTGGACATCTCATGTGTAGGTCAGGATGTCCTCATGGAGAAACAGGTTTACCCACTGTGCCGAACGTGGTCACATCCTTCCAAGAATGCTGGCTGTTGTGCTTCTCAGCTTTCAATGAAGCCGAGTGGTGAGCCGACCCGTCTCTCGCAGGAAGGGGGAGTTTCCTGAAAGGTCATGGTTGTTCCAGCCAGACCAAACACTGGCTAATTGCGCTGTTGTTTGTCGGGTCGTTGCCTGTTTTTTGTTGCGATTTTCCTTTGTTTAGCATTCCCAAGTATATTACCTGAGCCTGCGCTGAAAAGATGGGGAGGACGGCGAGGGGAAGTTTGAAGAATGGGAGACAAAGGAGGGGGGGGGGTCAAGCACTGAAAATATGAAGGTAGCGTGTGCACGATGGATGCTGTGATTAGGGCCATGAAGGGGCCCCTGTCTCCCTTCATCTCCCAAGCTAAAAATAGCAGGAGTAGGAAGGTGCTTATGGGACCTGGGGGGAGGCCTGGAGGGGACGGGACGAACAGGGCTGCTGTAATTGGTGAGAGACAAACAGCTGGGGGACTGTTTGAGTGTTATGGGGCTCCACTGCATGCAGCTGTACTCTGTCTTTCAGGCTTTAGATTCCTCTCAAATTGTTACATTGCTTCTTTCTCTTTCGCACACACACAGCAGGAAGGAGTGTAATGGGTCCCTGACAGCCAGAGCCCTAAAGAATGAAAGAATGTGCAACATGAGGCAAAGGAACAGCTGTATAGAGGAGGGGGGCGAAACACGAGGGTGGGGGGTTCAGTCGATTCACAGAAGTAGGGGCGAGGTAGAAGGGATGATGAAAAAACAGTGGGGAGGGGAAAAAAGCTTTCTGAGAGCAATAATATGTGGAAAGGGTGGACGTTTCTGGAAGTGGAATCAACAGATTTATTGGTTTATGTCAAACATTGGTCTAAATCAACTCCAGAGTGTCCTGGCTGGAACTGGAAGCCCGGCAGATGTTTTGCTCAGCTGCTGTAGAACCGATTCGCAATCGGGTTGGTGTGCCTCCTGTTAAGTGAGCTCTTTGTGATGAAGCAGCCTTTGGGAACTCGAATGGATAAAAGAGGCTGGATGAAGAAGTCCACTATAAGGACAATAAACTACAGATCCCCTGTGTATGTGGGTGTATGTGGGAGGAGGTGGGAGGTAGTGGAAAAAAAAACCATGAAGTCACTCTAAATAAAAGGGTGCTGGCTATTTAATTTAGTCTCCAGACTACAGCTTGGCATCCGCCTCTTCATTGGAGCTGTTTACCATCTATTTTGGAGGGAGATGTGACCAAGATACACATCTGTACGTTATGTCTCAGTGCTGTCAGTGTCTGTATTTTTATGCTAGAAAGCATCTGCATGTGGTTCAGTGTGGCACTCCCATTTTTTCAGAAGACGAGCTACATTTTTGTTCAGCGTACACACAATGAAGGGAGAGAAAATAGCAATAAAAACAGCGCGGCAAAACCACAGACATCATGAGATACAGCCAGAAGACCGCAACACCGCACATGTAGATGCAAACAGTCATGCACTCAGACAAGCATTCAAGTATTTCACTCTGTTTTCAAGCTCCGTTTCTCCTCTTTGCGTTGTTCTAGAAAATTTGACACCTACTGTCAACGCACACCTGGATCACATGTGCACACTTTTGCTCAGAGCGTTTTTACCTCTGAAGCCTGACTTCTTGTGAAATCCCCTCCTTGTAGCTCTTCTGAAAATACCGCCGTCGCCGTGGTTGGAGATGACACCAATCGCAGCATCTTGGGTGTGTTTGTTGGTGTGTGTCTGCGAGTGTGTGAGATCAAGCAGGAGCTACATGTCACAATGCACCTGCACGCCAGCGGAAATGCAGCTCCCCCTCATTACCACAGTATACACACATACACAAATATACACGATTACACACTGGCCACCTGTACTGTCTCTTGCGTGTCTTGTAACCCTAATACTTGTATTGTGAACACATTTTTATTGCTACTGTGTTGCAGTGTGAGTTAAATTGCATTAACTCTAAAATCTCTAAATGAATAGCATACCTTAAGGTGGTTTTATTTAAGAATGAACTTAATAATTTTAAGAAAATGTTTGTTTGTTGCCATGATGAAACATGAGTACAGGGCCTTGAAGTGCAGATATACAAAAAACAAGTGCACACCTTGATAAAAACTATTTCTGCAATAGTTGTTTTAGTATAAATGCAGTTTGTGCCTCATATAACGAAGTTGCATAAATGTTCAATGTTTGATTTTAAGTGCAACACAATACTATCAGGGAGTACTTCAATGTTTTGTGCACATTTTCACAAAACAAATAAATAGTAATTCTTCATCAAAGTTGTTAAAATCAACATTTTTAATCAACATTAGACCAAATGATGAGCTGTATGTTGAAAGAAGCAAATGATAAGCTTAACGACAATTTGAGAGCTCAGTAGTTTGCGCTCTACTGGGCTTATTAACATCATTTTACCACTTTGTTTTGGTTTTATGGCAACATTTATTCTCACTGATCTCACCAGTCCCATTTTTCAGCCAGTTTCAGGGAAAAATATTGAACAGCTCAATATGCACTACATATAAAGCACCAAGCACAAGACTGCTTATTATAGTGGAACATTATAGCAGCTGAAGAATCATATATTTACCTCGGGAATAAATAGAGACCATAAAGCAAAACTGAAAGGAGAATAAATACTGGATTTACACTCTTTATGTGCTCCACGTGTATTCTCAGGTTCTCAATTGGAAACTCTATGCCAAAAGATCATACATCGTAGTATAATAATATGCAAGTGATATATTGTCAAAGTATTTTTGCTGCCTATAGATGGTCAAAAAATCTTTTTTGTGAAGATACATGAATAGTTGAGTTTGTTCTTAAAATGCACACCTGAACATATATGTTTCAAATCAATGCTTAAGTGAGATTACTTCATCTTTTCAGACAGGAACGCCACATTCATTTCTTCATCCTACCAATCAAAAGTTAAAATGAAACTATCACCTGCATGTATGTGTGAGAAATTAGAAACTGTAAATGACTTTGAAGGAAAGATTGAGAGGGAGGATGAGAATTATGAGAGAATTTGAGGATGACTGTGCAGTGCTGTGCAGCTTTAGTTTTAGATATGGGGTAGTAATTTTCTGGAATACATCAGGGCAGTAATTTCTCAGCATTTGCTTGCTTCTGCAGTGCAGCTCCTCTCATCTGTTTGGACTTTTCTGTAAAGCGATTCACTCTGATTTTGGCTCTAACACAAACTTTTTACGGCCATAATTTTCCTTCAGGCTCTGCAGAGTTCGATGTGTTTTCTGTCTGTTTCTGTGCTGTATGTAGGCCAGGGTGACCACAGGGCTGAGGAGGAGGTCGACAGGTGTCCCCTTGCCTCCAGCTGTGACTAGAAACTCTTTGTGGTTTTTACTGAGAAAATGCCCCGCTGCAGAGGCATGAACGAGCTGCACACAAGACACACAAACCATGTCTGACTAACAATTAGCACGGCCTATATTACACAATGTAATGTAAAGGCTCACACGGCAACATCACATGATACACAACCTCGCCATCATGTTCACAGAAGTGACATGGTTTGCAGAACCACTGCAGAAAACCCCACACAGACGCTCTTGCACATCTAGTAGCACACTTTAATACGAAACTTGTATTCTGGTTTATCCACAAAACTGCTCATCTGACTGACATCTCAGTGTAAGGTTTTTTGTGCTCCCCATGTGTCTGTGTGATCTCAGCAGAGTCTGAGATGTGAAATGTTCAGGAAACCACAGAGACATTCAGCTGGAGCACCACACAATGACATTTAAGATCATATTCGTATGTACACACACAGTGTAATGAGCAGTAGTCAGAGTTTAAACAGTATTTTTATGCAGCCTACACAGGTGCGCTGCATTAACAAGTGTGTTTATCTGAAGGCTCTGAAGTTTGCTCTTTTTTTTTTTTAAACACATGAAAAGACTAATTGATTGCTGCTTCTTTAAATGAATCTACCTGTAAACAACATAAAACCATACAGTTGATGTTTTTGTTACCAGATTCTTTGTCTTTAAATAAACAGCTTACATAAGGCTGCAGCCCTGAAAATGTGCTGCGTGAGCCTTGATACTAATTAGTCAAACTCGGAGAAGACAACGGTGATTGTTTAAACTTAAGGAGAACAATGAGCACCACTTTCTCTGCCTTACTGATTTTCTCACCAAGTGAGTCTCTCCTTTGTAAAATCTCCATCAACAAAGTGAAATATACTAAATATGTTGACAAACAGTCCATTGTTCAGTCCATTTTCTACATGCTCATAGAACTGAAGTCCACTCACTACTTCTTGTCGTTGATTTGACGTGTTCTGAGTTAATGTTGCAGTCAAAGCTGCTGAATTTATGCAGGTTTTCATATAAGCAAAGAGATGCAAGGTACCAGTAAAATGAAAGCAGCCAAGATCCCAGAAGGGAATTTTTCTTTTCTACAAAGTATTTGGTGTTGTGTAAACTAAACTAAACCATGTATCCAGCCAATTATGGGCATTATGAGTCTTAATGATGCCTTGAGCTAAGTGCTAACATACTCACAGTGACAATTTGAACATGCTGATGTTTTAATGCTACATTTATTACCATGTTCATCATCTTACTTTAACATGTTGGGATGGTAGCATATTCTAATTCGCACTGAAAGCAAAGTACTGCCGAGGCCGATGGCAAACTGCGTTACTGGAAGGATGTAGCTGCTGGAAGCAACCCATTAGTTTCTGGACTACCGTTTTGAAGCCTTGAATTTGACAGTTGATTGTCACCATCTTGGTTTTTTAAACCTGACATGACAATCGGGGGTGGAAGTGATTAAGGACAGAACGTATGGTGATATGGTAGCAACCTCTCAAACACAAGGTAGCCATGCCCTGCAGCACACCCTGCTTTACTGCCTATTTTACTCTAAATGGAACTCTGTGATGGCAGGATTTGTTGATAAGCCGAAGTATTGATGAAATGTCACAAGATCAAAGTTATTACAATTTAGCTTGAGTTAAACATGATTATCTGCACAAAATTTTGTCCCATTCTATACAGAAATGTTAAAATCTGCTGGTGGGATTAGTGGAAAAAATGAGTGGTTCACCAAAGTTTATAGGATTCATCCTCTGGGGAGCATTCATGTCTATACAGAAACTGGACCAAAGTGGTGGTCTCACAAATATTTCCATCTCTGGAGCCGTGCTGCTATTGTGATTAAAGATCTACATGACATATAATCAGTGTACACAGAGAATGAGTAGAATCTGTTTTAAGTACTAACTGATTTGTCTTCAAGGACTAGTTGGCAATATTTATAGAATATAACAACTTTTATCCTTAAAATTGTGGTTTAAGTGAGGTTTAAAACTGAAAAAAACAAAGGTAAACTATTAGTGTTGGTACAGTTAGAATGACGTTTGGATGCAGGGGATGAAAGGTATTCACAGTATGACAAAGTACAAGTTCAAGACACTTAGAGTCTAGAAAGACATCTGTGGTAGAAACTGTGCAATTCTTATAGACTTAAATAAGAAACTTATTTTCAGTTTCACAATTCAACACTGAAAACTTTCACTCTCTTCTGAACATCAAATAGGTGCTAGACCCGTTCTGGTTTTCAGACCAAAGTACTCATCTTGTCACTGCAGGGACTATTTTCAACTGTCAGCTTCCATGAAGTGACGAAGAACAACAAACAGCAAAAAGCAATGCTGAGAAAACCGTCAAAAATAACGTAATTCTGCTCATCCTTTTGCACACTTCTGCTCGTGAGAAGAATCAACTGAAACCTCTCAGTGCGTCACTAAAAGCACGGTTAGTTTTTCTTTCTTGAAGGATTTTCTTCAGAGATGTTAATCAGGTTGCTGATGTTGGTCTAATGAGAGTCGATCCTTTTTCTGAATATTATTTCCTGAAAAGCTCTGCAGTGTGTGAGTGATTTATTTATTTTTTCTAAGAAATACCCCATATTAAAGTCTGAACTCTGTTACAGCCCGGCTGACTGCTGCAGTGGAGGTTTGTTCACTTTCTCTGTTAAATATCTTCAGTTCTTCTGGAGAATGAAACCAGTGACCTTTCATTTGTATGCAGCTATGCAGTTTTAGGACATGAACTGAAAAACACAACAACTTGACTTTGAAGCCTAACCAGAACATTTGCATGTGACTCCTTTACTGAGAAAACAGCAAAGTCTCACAGTCGTTAGATTGATGCTCACATTGCTTGTTGGGCTCCTTGGAGTCTGCATAACAGAATAAAAATAAATATTACATAGCTTCTAATCAAATTAGATGAATTGAATCAATTTGTATAAATTGGGTTTCACATTTGCAGCAGAAGACAAGGCAGTGAATGATTAAAATTAACAATTAGAGAGCAAATATAGAGTTAAAGCAAATTGACAATGCAAGAGTGAAAAGTGTGTGTTTGTTCTGACAGTTCGTTGTTAATAGTAAATACCTAAATCATTCGAAACCACAATTATCTCAGTTTATTGACAGCACCTTAGAGATGAATCAGCATGAATCGTCCAACTTTCCAGCTAAACTCCATGTATAATAAAATCAGAGCCATTATAGAAACCACATGACTGAAGTGGCTAAAAACTGAATAAACACAATGGTATGCTGTGTGTGTGTGTGTGTGTGCGGTGGGAGTATAAATATAGGGCAAACGGGAAAACATGGAGGAAATGTTTGGCCATTAATGTGACTTTGCAGCCATTATTTTCCAAGGAGAACACTTCCTTACTCACACACTGCTTCTTTCCACTCTTCCCACTTCCTTTTGCCTGGAAAGTAAGGAGGCCAGAAGAACAACAAAAATTAAAAGAGAAGAAAAAGAGCCAAGGTGTTTTTTTTTTTGTTTCTCTTTGGAACACAGCTCAGGGGGAAGAGAGGATGAAAAAATGAGAAATATGTTGAGAAAAAGAAAATATTCCTCTTTCCAGCGTTGTTTTTTTCTCTTGAGGTAATTTACATGTTTTTTTCTGTCTCACTCTTTACAACAATGCAAATTAAGATCGCCCAGCTTGTAATAACAAACAATACCATGATTCACACTGCTACTGTAGGGTGCTACATGTAAGGATCTTTCATGAAATGCAACTTTATTAATGTTCTGGATGTATTTTCTCTGCGTCTCCATTGAGAACGTTGCTTGGCCCCATGGAGGGCCTGAGAGCAGAGCAGCGTTCACGGGCCGTGCATGCGTTCCTCACATTCTGAACCAAAACCACATGGTGGGTTTAGCCCTAATGATATTTGGATGACTTGCATAAAGAGCATCCAACATCCACTCTAGATCAGTGGGCACATAATCTGTAGAAAAGAGGGGGGAAAAAAGGACTTTCTCTCTTTTGCCACATAGGGTCACACGCAGACAGTCAGTGCGTAGCATGAGCTTCACATTACTGATCCGACTGTATCGTTTTCTTGTCGTTTTTTTTCTTCGCTTCGTCCTCTCATCGTGACTGGCTGTTTAGTTTGAAATAAAACTCTCTGTGTCTCTCTGTCTCACACACACAAGATATGCACACAGAAAACAACACGCCCTTGTTATTACTGGAAAGTCACAACTGACATCCCCCTGCAGGCGGCTATGTGGCAACTGAACAGTCATGCCCCAAGCTGGGCCACAAAAACACAACACTCGCTCTATCAGTGTGCACATGTGCTGCTTGGAGCTGCAGTATCAGGCTGTGAGGAGGGCACCGCCCGGCAGTATTAATACCCCAACAGACAGAAATAAATGCCTTTGAGGACCACCTTATTACACGTGTCCATTGTGACGCCACTCAACAGTGAATCTGCGCGCGAACCTCTTTATCTGGCAGCCATGGCTAGTGTCTGCCTCACCCAAAACCCTAACGAAGTCACGCAGTGCCATTCTAAGAAACTGTCCTGGTGTGACCTCGGTCACAGTCACACCAAGAAGGTGCTTTATGAATGGGTGCGTTATTTTCTTTGCCTATTAATTCTAGTCACGTCTTTGTCACATCATGTGTGACTGCAGTATAAAACCTCGCCACAGATTCTTAAGTGAATAACAATATTAAAGCTGCATTAGTTGATGTTTTTGGCAACGTGGGAAGAAAAAATCAAACAAATTGTAAACTTCACTGTCATATTATCACTTGCTATGTAAACTGTGTTAGCAAACAGTTGATTATAGATACATTTTGCAGACCAGAGCATCATTATCATTCATTTTGAGTTGTTTCTATCCCTACCATGAATGACATTCATGCATATTTGGGCCCTGTTTTGGCAAAATTAGCTGCTTTTTTAGCTGCAAAGGGTACACCAGCTGAACTCTTAACTGTTCCTGTCGTTTGTTTGGTGCTGGATCAGCGGTGTAAAGTGGGTTTTGAGAGGTTTTTTAGCTGAAAACAATGGCCCTCTGAGGCTTGAAACCGTGCTGATGAGAACAGTGTGCCTGAAGCAACAGTAAACGAAAGAGAGAGATCTGCAGAACTGTCAATAGTCCTCTGTGGGATCATTAATTTTAGCAAAACCTTTTTAGATTACACAAATACATGTTTGCCATTGTTACAAGAAAAAATAAATATAAAAAAAACATTAGTCTAGTGAGTTCCTCAGCAGCAGTCCAGAATCTGAGCAAGTGCAAATCGGTACCAACTGATTGGGAATTTTGAATAATATAAAACCAGTTTAACCAGCGTCTCGTAATTTTATGTCCTGTGAGGGTGTCCTTTAACTGTCAGAGGCTCACTTTGTGAATGATGCATGAAGCTGCTGCCGTTCAGTCATGCTTTTTGGATACGTACACGTGAAACACAGCAGGACGTACGTGTTTTTGTCGCTCTGTCACACGGTGCTGTCAGACAGCCCTCACCTAAGGGATGTTGCTGCAACCAAAGCCCCTTTTTCCTTCGTCTAACCTCGTGCCCAGATGCAACGGCTCAGCAGACCGCACGAGCGCAACCTTATCAGCAGGCAAAACAAGTGCCTCTGCTCCGTACCAGAGCTGACAATTAACTGTCGCGCAATGACTGGATTTCTCTGATAACCTTTTATTTGTTCCTCCTTGCACATCAGCACTTGTGCAATCTCGCTCCACGCACGTCCAGCCGGCGAGATATGAGCTGAGGTGAGCTCAAATCTCTTCCGACATATTGTACATATGTCAGATACAGCTTGATAAATGTTTGCTCCGTATGTTTATCTGCACCGGCGTGTTTCCCTAAACATGCAACAGTTCTGCTGTGAGGTTGTCCAGTAGGACCTAGATGATCTTAACTGTTTCTGGCTGACCTGAGTGTTCAGAGGTCAACAGGCCAAAGAGCATATGCAAGCGTATGAAATGAGACAGTGCCCTCCGGTGGCAAAGTGATAGCATGCATTAAAACAACATGAACAGTCTAAGGAAGAAGAGTAGAGACAGAAGACAAACTGAGGATTTTTTTTCTTCTGCCTGAGTAACTCTGATGTGTGATTCAATGAGTGAACAGAAAATCTGCCAAAGAGTAACACTGGAGGTCAACAAAGCAGCATCATGCATATTTAACATATCGATCCCTCCATAATCAGCAGAAAAATGACATGTTGTTAGAACCATATTGTGTCAGTATATGTATCAAAATATGACAGGGTATCAAAATAATATATTACATATTCATATAGTTTTAGATGTGTCTTTGTGTACAGTTTTGACTTTGGTTTTATTTTGGAATAGCACGTAAACGACACACTCTGTCATTGATTAAACCCCTAAAAACTCATCTCAAAGTTACACATTTACATTTTTGCATGAATGTAATCCCTTTTTGCCTGAAAATATGTTAGATATAACTCCACTTGCTCATCGAACTTCTGCTTCGACAGTCAAACTTCTTTGCTCTACACAGTGGTAAATTGTAATACTGGAATAATGAAGCCATACATGTTCGAATTAGAAACCGATTTTGAAGATGAATAGTGATACAAAAAAACTCTATCCTGTGAGCTGACCTATTTGATTTCTTATATATGAAACTATCAGTGTGTTTTTTGTGTTTAATTTGGCAGTATCCATACTATAGTACTTTAAATGGTGTAGGTTCCAATTAAAGAAGCCGACAGCTTGACGCTCTGGACATTACTCTCTCCACATTCCACATTCCAGAAAAAATCCACTGGGTCACTCGTAAAAGTTACAGTTTACTGAAATCTTCAAACAACAAAAATACAGCGTACACAATAATTCTTTCTCTAAAATCCAAAAACTATTCGAAGGCAATCCAAGAAATAAGAAAACAGAGGTCAATACAGAAGTCAAAAAACTGTGTGGCTCTCCTCTCTGTGCCTGACAGCTGACTTCCTAACCACACCCACTTTTCCCATAACTGAAGTTACTACATCTTAAGCTTAAATGCATTTAGGCTCCTACAAACAGTATCGTGCAGACAAATATCTACGGGATGCAAACGTTTTACTTGGAAAACATGAGTACTAAAGTTTGAGTGGCAGTCCTTTGTCCTACTCATTGTGATAACGTAAAGTGGTTTCTGGAGTGGCATCATGGTTCTTCTCAGTTTAAAACAAAGCATTCAGTCAGCAGCACACTTCATAATGAATCATTTAAGTTATCATTGTGGGCAAATGTAAAATGGTTTCTTTGTAACCTAGTAAATTTCTTTTAATAATGTAGTTTATTTTTAATAGTAACTGAAGTCAGGTCGCTGTTATTTGTATAGCTAATTTCAAACAACAGATGTTAACTCAAAGAGCAATAGAGACCCTACAATATTTTCAGGTCTATTCGTCTAATTTAAATACTGAGGTAAATATCATATCGCTCACAAAATTACCTAATTTAAAAATTAAGGTTAAGACCTGACAATATTATACAGATACACCCAGTAATTTCAATGATTCCTTTGAGAAGGCAATTTGATGACAATGTCAGTGTACGTTCATCAACAACGAACATACACTGTATTGACCCAACAGACTGTTTATTAAATAATAAACTAACACTTAAAAACAGATCACACAGAAGCCCACTGCTATGTACAACTGTTTATTTTTGATTTGCAAAACATCTGACAAAAATAACATTACATAAACACCAATTTATAATAGAAAAAAGAAGATCTTTGAAAAACAAAATGAGACAAAAGATAAATTGCAATTACATTAGAATTTAGGTTACTTAAATTTCTTGATAACTGGAGCCATATCATGCTGACCTACAAAGGCAGTTTATGGCTAGTAGCTTGATCAGTATACATGTTTTACAAACATTATATTAAGTGCTTTCGTTGGTTCAGGTATTTAAATAGAATGTGGCATAATTTGGGTTCACAATGCAGGGTAAGAATTCAATGCCAAATTCAAAAGTACTCCTTATAAAAGATCAACATACATGGCTGACAGAGTAAGAAGCCAATCTCCCACTCAGACAACCTTCTCACTCATATTAGGCTGGGGAACATCTGAAGCCAGCTTTGCTGACACCCTTCCCTGCATTAAAAGGGTCACGTTATGGCACACAGC
This sequence comes from Amphiprion ocellaris, assembly GCF_022539595.1. Classification (NCBI taxonomy): domain Eukaryota; kingdom Metazoa; phylum Chordata; class Actinopteri; family Pomacentridae; genus Amphiprion; species Amphiprion ocellaris. The sequence goes on along the minus strand of NC_072770.1, from coordinate 22,229,370 downwards.
TCAGGGTACATGTGACCATGGCGACACTGTTCCTCAGTATTCACTGATCAATAAAAACTCTCAAATTTCATTCAGTGTTTACCTGAAGCAGTTTGACATGATTACAAAAAAAGAAAAAAAAGAAAACTTGGTTTGAATTCACTAAAGTGAGTAGTTGCTCTGTTAATGATACAAGGTCTCAATGGAATTTTTTTTTCCCCAATAAGCACCACTAAGTTGCGTACGTTTCAAAGGACACAATCTTCTGATGAGGCTTGTCGCGCTGCTGTGGGCCGACACTTTGGACGATGCCTGCTTATGTAGTGTCAGTTATACAACACAACTTGGTGATGCTCAAGGTAAAAGCAGCATTGCATGGATAGTGAGGATTTCACCCCTCCTAATTCCCCTCATTTGACCAAAGACTGGTAGGGAATGATGAAGGTGCAGGAACAGACTTTACGACAGAAGGAGAGGTGAAGACACGAAGAGGGTATGGAGGAAATGAGAAGACAAATCAGAAGGACAAAGTAAGGATGACGTACTACAGAGCATAGAACACGCTGACGGTACCAAGTGGAGCACAAACACACCTCTCGCTTCTCCTACTGCCACAAAGTCTTTCAGGTTGTTACTGCTGTAAGGCTGCATTCACTCTGAAAAGTCCTCCTCTTCACTTTGCCTTTTAAAAACTACAAAGATACCACTGATATCAGCAATATGGCAGCAAGATTAGCTGCGTCTTTTGCTGGAAACTACATGAATATATTGTAAGTACGGAGGCAAAAGAAGCAGAGAAAGATTTGGAGTAAATGCAGCCTCATTCTAGCCAGAGCTCTGATGGTCAGAGTGCAGGCACTAGATTAAAAACACTCCTGGTATTTTGTGCGTTAAAAAAAAAAACTATTGCCAAGTCTGAGAAGAAAAAGCTGTACAAAAAAACAAAACAAAAAACAAACTATGAATGACTTCATTAGCTGGACTCTCCCAAATCTGTGAGATATCTCTGAGGTAATCATTGAAGTATGACTCATTAGACAGCAATAAATACCAACATGAATACAAATATTATAAAAGTAAAAACAGAGGCAAATGCTTAATGCTAAAGCAAAATCTGAGCTAAAAGAGGTAGGTTTTTTAGGTAGATTATGGTGTACATCCATTGTGGACACTCCTTTTTGTAAGAACTACATTAAGTTGATTCCATTACAACCCCTGTCCTAAAGGGAGAAGCAAAAAAAAAAACAAAAAAAAAAACAAAGAATAAAACGGAGTTGAAATCCTTTGCATGGGAGATGGCCGACAGTTTTCTGTTGTCAGACAGGATTTGTAATGGCAACAGTTATACAAAAAACTTCAAAAATTACTACTAACATGATAAACTGTAAAGCTTGCTGGTGATAGTGTACCATGAGTTGTATATTGCAGGCATTGTTACTGTGTTATGTTGCCAATTTTAAAGAAATCTCAACCAAGATGAGTCATATAATTTGTGGTGGACTTCCACTGATGCATGGTTTTCAAGTTCCAGTATTTTAACAACCACAATGCAGAGTTAAAAACTTACAGTTTCTGAGCAGCCTACCATGGAAAAACCAAACAGAAATCTCCGGGGATGCACCATATGCAGGTTTAACTGTATTTTGCTTACAGTATGCTCGGAATTTTTTTTTTAAAAAGGATCCCAAAATCAACATTTAATCAGATATGATAAAGATCTATGTAGTCCCCTGATGCCATGTGTTACTGAACAAAATCTACTTACTCTATTCGTGGTGATATAATACATCCTCGAGAGATTTCCTGTTGGGTTTGTAAATTCTCAAGCGCAACTCCTCTTTTACCCTGTTCTTGTGTGGAGGGAACTCTCCCTGTGGCACTTACATATTCACCAAACCTCCTGCTGTATTTAACATACACAAATCAACACTGCACCTCTATCTCAAAAACAAAATAGAACAAAATCAAACCCATATCTACATACAGAAGTATGTATTCAGAGGGGAAAAAAATCAACATGGAGACTTTTCAAAACTTCAAAAGTCAGTGTTCAGTAACCAAGCACATCATACCCCTCATCAAACTGACATACTATACATACGAGTGGTACTGCCTAAAGACACTCGGGCTTCGACTCCTTAAAGTTCAATCACAGCAGGGTCATTTGTGGGGCCCAGGGAATTATATATACACGCACACACTATATAATCTCAACGACTTTCAGAAAGAAAATCTAATTTATTATGATTATGTGAACAGGGGAACTATCAAAAATTATTAACTATTTGTGCTATGCAGATTATCTAAGCATCAAGCCCCGACTGTCACAGTGACTGCAAAGAGTTGGAATAAAGCCACAGTGACGTAGAACGGACGTACAATTCCTATGATAGGTTTAATAAAATCCATGTGGGCTGAACAAATCAAAGCAACAACTTGTCACAAAGCAGTAGTGAGAAGACGTTCAGCTCAACAACAAACGTGCTCTCTCTCACCATCCTCCTCAAAGAGTAACTCTGGTCTACTGAGATGAAGAAAACTCTTCGCCTGACATAGAAGGACTGGAGGGCCAATCACACGAACCGTTTTATCAGATGCCTTGTGTCGCACAGCAAAGGGAAGACAAAAAGCAACGTTTGTGTCATCTCGGCAAATGAGAACCTTTGAGCAAAGTTGTCTCCAGTGGAATCATTTGCACTTGGCAGGAAATGGACTTAACATTTCTTTGGGGAATTGTCTCGATATTGACATGTCACGTTGTGTAATTTTACTATAATCCCACATGCAGCAAGCCACACATTACTGGCCCGTAAACATAAGCATTTGAAGTCTCTTGGCAGTTTGGTTTATAAGCAATTAGATGCTGTCTGATGAAGCATAAGCCAAAGATGACTGACAGCAGAGAGAAGGCATACAAGCTCACGTTCCAAAAGCCATAGATTAATAGCATATATACATTTACTTGACTATATTATGAGACTGTCCAAGGCCCTGGAGTCATCATTTTGATATACTGTAATGTATCACGTGTATAACTAGCTTGGTGATCTATATGGCTTATATTTGAGAGCAGCACAGTATGATTAGCTTGTCCTCTTTCTGAAAATGAACCATTGAAATTAACATCAGCCCTCCACTTAACAGATCTAACTGTGTCAAAAGCACGAGCAACCGCTGTTTAAGCCATTCCTAAATCTTTCCATCCAAAAAAATAACAATAAAAATAAAGACAAAGAGCATAGTGTTTCAGAACATGGTAATAATTGATCATAAACAAAAAAGGGTCAATTGTATTTGCATATATATATATATTTGAAAACAAAATAACTTTGAAAATCTATGTAGCCCTATATACAGCGGCAGACATATTATATTTATATATATATTTATAAATATATAAATATATATATATATATATATATATATATATATATATATATATATATATATATATATATATATATATATATATATATATATATATATATTTATATACCTGGTATTTACATGATGCAGCCACTAGAGGGCTGCGCAGCATACATCATCAAACAGGAGGGCCAGGGTGTGGAGGCGTGGGGCATCGCTGCCACCACATCCAGGCCCTCAGACATTCTAGAAAATCCACTTCCCAGTCAGAAACGAAAGGGGTGTGATATCTGTGGAGGTCTGAAGCAGCTTCCCAAGCTCTCCGCCCACCGAGCTCACCGTATACTGAAGAGGAACAATTCATGGAATTGTTTTAAAAGTGTAGTGACGTATAAAACAAAAAGCATCTATTGCAATTATGTCCATATCTATGCCAATTCCAAGTATGGTATGCAGCTATATATTAAGAAGACAGGCCCCTTGCTTTGGCCTCGAATGACTATTCCAGTTAGATTTGGCATTTTAGCCCTTTAAAAATCTGTGATAATATAGATACTGTATATCAATACATAGGCTTAAGTAAAAGGTGGTATAACAGTGCTTAGGATACATGTGATAGCATTTAACTATTTACATGAAAATAAACAATTAAACAAAAGAGAAGAGTAATGAAAAACAATTTCAAAAGAGAGTAACAAACCACAGTGCTGGCTTGGTTTGATTGACAGTTAGCAGTGTAAAAGTAGCTAACACATTTAGTGGCTAATTCTCACCTCAAACCAGGCACCCTAAAGTCCTATGAAAACCTCACTAAATTACAGACTATGCTCTGTACTCTGCAGTATAAACCTACATAATGATATTTTCCTTCATAGGTTGTGAGGCTAGTCAGAAAACTTGCCGAGTGGCTGCATGGGTGAAGCGAGCCATGGAGCAGCAAGGTTATTTTTAGGTACTGGAAGCTTTTTCAGAAAGTACTTGACCATACCTTTGGTGAAAGGTGAAAGGCATGTGTTTCAATTGTATACACAGTCATATACAAATGCTGCCTTGGAGAGAAGTAGATTAAAAACAAAATAAACAAAGTACATGAATCATCAAAAATTCAAAATGATGTGCAGGCACTGCTTTTGCACCGGTAAACTGAAATGTAGTCTGTACTGTATCTAAACTGTTCTTTGTAAAAGTTACTGTTTCACATAGGTGATGTAAATATAAAACAACCCCAGTAAAACCAAGAGGTAGCTCAACTGAATGGCTAAATGAATAACTGAGTATGTTTGTTGTGTTGGTGTGTGCACAACATGTACACACATAAAATGTCCAGGCATTTGAAGCAGCTGTTTGTTGATTTAAATACAGACAAAAACACTGTATATAGGCAGAAGTTGTATGTATAGTTCAATTTGTACTCTATGAATTTCCCTTGTTTACTGTGTCTCTTAACATCTGCTTGCTCCCCATACAACCTTGGCCTTTACACCAAGATAGACTTCTTTAGATGTGACACATAGATGAAGCCACACACAGATAAACACATGCACGCACACACACACTTCTTTCTCTCTTCACTTGTTTCATACTCCACACCTGCATTTAGTTCATTCACCACATCCTCAGCTCCCTTCCTCCATTTTCCGCCTCCGGGGTCTCATCTCCGGCTTCCTCTCCACCACTGGGGCTCGGAGGTGGCTTCTAGGAGACTTCGCTGCCGAACACCTCCAACACCAGCGGGGTGAGCTGCATGCTGTGCTCCGGCTGGAAGGACAGTGAGCGGTACTGTTTGGAGTGCTCCTCATTGAGGCTGCGCAGGTCCGCCAGCTTCTGGATCATCTTGGCGTACAGCAGCCGTCCTCCTGGGTGGTGAAGCTGGATGTAGGCCTGCAGGGTCTCTGACAGCCGGTCTTGAAGGGCTTCGATCCGTGCGTGATCCTGCACACCTGGGCGGTCTGCAGCAGGGGAGGGGAGATATATTTATGGTTGTGTACACAAGCAACAGAACAGCAACAGAAATCAGATGTAAAAATGGCAGGAAAGTGCAGATTACAGTGTTTGGGTTTATTGTCAAATAAACCGTATCCTGAAAAACAACAAGAAGTGAAATTTTTAAGCTATTTCCAGCATTCTGGTTAGGTGGCTTGCTAATTTTAGATCTGGCAGAGCGCATATGCATTGTTAATGAGGTACCTCATACACACAAAGGGATGCAAATATCCACTTAGTTACACATGCTTGCTATGTACATGTATAATATATGCACTGTATCTTCCGTAAAGGCATACCTTACACACGAATATATGATCACATAAAGGCTGCTCCACACAAAACTGTTCAAATAGCATAGACCTGCACCTCAATGTGATGTATGTAGACACAATGCTTTAAATATTGTCTGATTAAAATGTTTAACTTGATACTTTGCCACAATTCAAACCATATAGAATATTTTCCCTACTGGAAAGTAAGCAAATGAGATCAATCATCAACAATTCATGACGACCCTCTACATTTTCCCTCCTCCACACAGTCAGACCACCAGTACCTGGAGAAAGCAAACAGATGGCCATGAGCAGCACATGTTCCTCCTCGTGCAGGTTGAGCTTCTTCAGGCCCACCTGGAACTTTACCAGTGGCTCCAGCAGCTCCAGAGTGTGGCCCGCTAAAAAAAAATATCAACAAATCATTACAATCAGTGCAGCTCCAAATTATATCACATAAGAAACGCCCTCAAGGGAATGTTACCATCCCTGTAACTCATTAATATTTCATTTTGCCTGTTGGAATGATCTCTGGTGAAGATTCTTTAATTGCATGCTATGTATTCCCAAGTTTGTTTTGACTGAACTACTGGCTTGCAGATTCATTTGAGAAGAAAAGTTGAAGATCGGTGCATATGCCATTTCTTAAGGGATTTGTTAATGCATATTTGTAAATGAGAAGAAACGCAATATCGATCAAAGGTTTTTAATGATTATTGTGAATGTGCCTCCTTTCTGTAATTCTACGGCTGCATTGTGTATTAAAACTCATTTCTTTCTGAGCACATGCTGAACTGTGCCTGTAGAAAAATGTCATCTATAACGAAACATTTTTCTTATTCTTTACTGTGCTTTTTTGGGGTAATTGTCACACAGTTTTTTGTTGTTTGCTGTATCTTTGAGATCTGTTTTTTAAAAAAAAAAAAAAACATTTTAATTTTAACTACCTTGACATATACAATTTTTTCTAAGAGGCTGCTATGCAGAAGCTTTCAGGGACTAGATCCCACATGGAAGAGAGTTCAAAACTTATGCACTATTGATCACTGCATTAAAAAAGCACATCCACATTCCAGTCATGTACGTGTCAACTATTCAGGGCTATTTTCAGAGGAGTACAACAGAGCTTCTTCTCCTGGTTCAGTCAGTGGTTGTTTTGTGTGTTGAGCAGGTCAGGAGTGATATTCTTTCCATAGTCCAAGAAAGAGGGGGTCTTGTTTGAAAGGCAAATGAAAGCCGTGCCCACAGGGGCTTCTTTGGATATGTAAGACTGGTTTTGCAGAAACACTTGCATTAGCATCTTTTGCCTATGGGTGTGTGCACAGGCCACTGCCAGTAACATTATCTGTACTCCCACACTAATGATAGGGTCACCTCCTTAAGAGCAGGCCGTTTCCTCCTGCCACTAAGTAAACGTGTTAATGTATAACACGCACATCTTTTCTTTAACAATCAGCTGAGCAAAAAGAGTTGACAGGCATGCACAAATATAGTCCCGAAAACTGCCGTGTCTTCACAGCAGTCAAACTGCACACATGACAGTGTTCAGACTGACCTTTGGTGACATCACTGATCTGGTATTTAAAGTCAGGCCCACCACAGCTCCAGGACATGTCTTCCAGGTTGAAGCTCTGATTTGAGCGCAGCATGATCACCTCAATGGCACTGGACTTGAGCAGAGCAATCTGGTCCTCTGCAGTCAACTCTCTACGGGGGAAAAACCAGCCATTACGTTCTGCAAATAGCAAACTATTAAATAAAGAGGTCTTAAAAACAAGTTAATCAAGTTAAAACGTGCCAAGTATGTACGTGTCCATATTGTGTGTTTATGTGAGTTCATCCGTTATCATCAGTTTAATGGCTATGTGTTCAAGGACAATCACAGTCTTCAAAGTTTATCAGATCATAGGGTATGCAGGGGAAAAAAAACACATCCAAGCATTACTTTCTGTTAGCTTCCTCTTGCTGTGGTGGCCTATTGTGTGTGGGACACACATGTTACAAAGTCAAACTGAGACTGTTCCAGTTGTCGCCACTGTCACAGTTACCGAAATGTTACATGTCTGTAAATGTTGCAAAATGACACTAGTGAACTGTACAGGAGACAACAGCTGAAAGCTGCAGATCTTTAGGGGAGGTCGAGGTATTTTTCAAGGAAGAGAGCAGATCATAAGTGGATAAACATTCCAAAGTTAATTCTGTCATGTCCATCATTTGTTGCCAGTGGGAATGACAACTTTCAGGAAATACAGGCCCTGACTCGTTTTAGCTTTGACTGTAGGTGACCCCCCGAGACCTGGTGAGTTAGTCTCTGTCAGCACACTGAGAAACAAACACTCTGGAAGACGACGATTTCCATGTGAGGAAGGTAAGACAGAAACAATGATAAGACCTTGGTCAGCCGTAATTTTGCCTTTCAAATCAGAAGGCCTATTGTTCTCTAAACTCAGTTCCTTTTATAAAGGCTATTATAAAAAAATTCTCCTCCATATAGTTTAAGAATGAATATTGTATCATTAAAAGCTGTATATATGCAACACAGTTTTTCTTGTATCAGATATATCTCATGCTCATAAAAAAAATGTGTGATCATCATATACACAACTCGTGGGTGTATGTGTAAGACAGAAAGCTGACTGCTGAGCACTGGAGGAGTATCTTCCTCTAAAGCCAGGCAATAACCTACTAATAGCCTGGACTGAATCTCAAATTAATGACCAGGGCTAATGAATAACCTCAGCCAGTTAAGGAACACCACAGTTTACAATATATTCTAAAATGTGTCAGCCATCTGTAATATGCACTTTATCAGTACGCTATGGCCTTTAGACTACAACCATCGCTATGACACAACGTCAATAGAAGAGAAAAAAACAAGTATGTGTACAAAGTCTTCAACACACATTAAGGTAAAGAGTCACCATGAGACAAGCAAATAAAAAATACATGAGGAGTTCCACAAGTACATTGACACCAGCACTGGCAGGCTTCACCATTTGGTTACAAAGGCAAGACTATTTGATAGCAAACAAAAACAAATAAAAAACAAACAAGAAATTAAAGAATATTCTGTAATTAGAAATTTCTTGGTAGACACAAAAATTCAGTGAAGCTCAAAAAAATTGCCCCCTCTCCTCTTCTCTAACATTATTATTACTATTATTATAGGTCGGAAATGAATCTTTCAAATTTAATTACAATTTTATTGCCATTTCATAATAGTCATCACATATTTAGTCAGAGCACTTTTTGGTCAGTCTAGAGGGCCTGAAGTCAAACTCGCCAGAAAAGATGGCTTCTTTTAAATAACATCAGTTATTAACAACTAAAGCAAAGAGGCAGCAGGACTGTGACAGACAGAAAGACACTCTTAACATGCACACACAACACACGCATACCTGAACCCAGGTATCATCTTAGCAAAGCCAATGACCTTCTGGATACTATAGGAGACCAGGTCAGCCAGGTGGGGCAGCATGGAGAAGCTGGAGCCCTCCTCTTCACTGGAGTCGGGGCTGCTGCCCTGCTCCTGGTACATCATCAGCAGGTTGTTGAAGTTCATTTTCGTGTCTACTGACTCTGTAGTGACCAGATAAAAGAAAGCAGATGAGAAAACAAAAGAGGACAAAGGTGAGAAGAGTACACAAGGAAGAAGAAAAAAGTGTTTAGGACAGCTTGTGAATTTCACACTGTTTCTCTAAGAACATACACAATGTGCTGTAACAAAAGACAACAATCATGGAAGAAAGAAGACCTGTTGACAGAAAGAATCATTTGACAATGCACCAATGTCAGGTCAGTAGAAGTGAAATGACATCTAAGACAATATGCGAAGCATGCCGAGCTAGGTGGGTTTGTTATTTGCCCCTGCTGAGTGTTGGTGGTAGCCCACGTGACCATGCTGCTTGCTGTGTTCACTCCATTAGTGACAGATGCATTAATGACCTGGTGTTTACTAGTGGGGGTTAGGTGTCTGCAGGGTACAGGTTATTCACAGGATTTCCACTGGATTCTCAGTAAAGCAGCCTAACAGATTACATAAGCCCACATGCAAACAACTGAACTGGAAACTAGAACCATTTTAAGTTAAGAATAATCTGTTAAAAAAAAAAAAAAAAAAAAGTCTTTTCTCAAAAAAATGTTTGTCAATTAAAACAGTCTATTTTTTAATCCAAGTCAAGTAGTTTTCATTAGTTATGATTGTTGCATTTCTTGCTTTTTTATTACCAAGCAGTCACTGTTCACACTAGATCCTAAGAGAAGTCTTTATAAAGTGTATCTTTTACCTGGAGAGTGACTGAAGGAGTCAGAGGAGGCATCAGACAGAGAGTGGAGAGAGGCAGCTCTGCTGGCACTTCGTGTCACTGGGCCCTCACGCACAGGAGGCTAGACAGGAGAAAGGAGGATGTTTGTTCAGTCGCTACAAAGAAAAACCAAAGTGATGAGTCATTTGATCCTAGAAAGACTTTTATACATTCATGCAGTAAAAAGTATCAATTTTAATTTTAGAAAATACAACATGATATTTTGCTGCTAAAAAAAAAATTGCATTAAATTAATGGATTTGTGTAGGGCCACGTGTGCGTTTTGTGGGAATGAGATTCCTCAGGAGAAATGATTTGAGGGACCACTGTGTGTGTTAACGGTACAAAACATGATTGTTGGCATTTTAGGAAGAGGACGAAATTCAACATTGAAATGCACTAAAGAATAACAAAATCCAAGCTCTCCTTCGAAAATGATATCAATATTGTCATTTTGTGGGGCTGTGAAAGTGGCACTGACCACCATTTTTGTTAATACTAAGGTAATACAGGGGGTCCTCGGTTTACGACGTCATCGACCTACAGCGTTTTGTCATTACGTTGGAACTGGTTATGTGAAAGTAGCTGACTATGGGAACTATAAGACAGCTTTGTTTACGTTTGCCAGTTGTATGCCACCTTGGACTGTACTATATTCACTAACTTTTGGCCCTTCTTTATGGCTCCCAAGCGTAAGTCAGACTCTTCTGTTGGCAGTGCTTCGAAGAAAAGGAAAGCCATCTCCATGTAAGTGAAATTAGATATAATAAAATGACCAGAACAGGGCGAAACACCGACAAACATCAGTCAAGTTGCAAAAACAGTGCAACATATAACCTTCACACAGGCTACTGTGGGCCGTAGCCAACGCCCAAATAACTACAAAAACCCTTTAACTTAGCTCCAGAATTAGCTGCCGTTCCCAGCTCTCTCTCGCTTGACACACACACGGGCACAGCACGGTGCAACACACACACACACACACACACACACTACTGCTGACTTTCAACCAATCAGAGGTGCGCTAACTAATCATGGGACGTTCACTGACATTAGGTAAATCTCAAACTGAACAATAAACATTGAAACCTCAACAAAATCAGTCAGTTGCAATATTCTGATATCGTCTTGTAAAACAACTCCTATATGCATGAAAGTCATTGGTATTCATGACTTTTCCAAAGAACTGATCAATAACGTGATGTAAGTAGCCGCTTTGTTTACATTTCCACCCGAGGTCTGGTTTACAGAGAAAATCAACTTGCATCGCTCCATAGGAACGGAACTCCGATGTAGGTCGAGGACCCCCTGTATTTAGTTCAGTTTTTATTTCAATGTTCTGAAGAGTCTAACAGCATTATGTTGATTTGATAAGAAGAATAAGTATTGAGGCACAAACCCTGAAACGGCAGAAATCAGAGTAAGAGTCGTCATATGTTTTGTGATGCGCCTCCACCAGTGTGGCGATGACCTGACTCTGTTCATCAGTGAGTCGGGGCCGCCGCGCTTCCCTCTCTGCTTCTCGCTGTGCCTCCTCATCCTTCCGCCGCTGAATAAGGTCTTTCTTCCTCTGCACTTCCTCGTCTGTCAGAATGACTAAAGGGGCAAGATGTAGAATGAGTGTTAGAAATATATGCACACAGGAAAAATAAACTTTCAGGAAAAAAAACATGTATGGCGATTTTCTTTGTGTAAGAACAACATTATCAAATGAGAACAGAAAGCACTTGGCTGACACAGGAAGCACCTTAAAAATATAATATAAAGAGCCACACTGACAGAGAATATTTACAACACTAAAACTGATCAGTGGTATACCGCTTTCAAAGACTTTCATTATATATTTGTGTTGTACATTGTGATGACAGCTAAGTCAAAGTCGTGTTGGGTGAGGGGGGGGTGTTGTTATTCTCTGGAGGAAGAGATCAGGAGGGGATGGGTCCATATGGACACCCCTGCTGCACAGAACAACTGAGCGCATTGTCTTTGTTCTGTTCGCTCCTTGTTGTTTTCGCCACTGAATTAGCTCACAGAGACACAGAGAGAGAGAGACGAAGAGAGAGACAGAGAGAGAGGGCGGGGTCTCAACAACATGCTGCTGTTTTTGCAACGGCAATGCCAATGGCTTCTGTTCACGTACTGTAAATTGCAATGTTGTCGCTACCACTTGTGGTATTCCCAGAAACACTCTTTGGAAAACATTCAGATGACAGGGAAAGACCTTTGCTTAAAAAGGGCCTGTGGACAATATACGGATATTACAAGAAAACAAGAAAAGACGTACCTGCTATTTACAGGCTATAAAAACAAACACGATTCTGTGGAAAGAAGGGGCCTAGTTAGATTGTACATAAAGTGTTTAACTTCACATGGAGTATACTTAGTGTACACAATGTGGGGAGGCTCCAGTAGTTCAAACTGAACATGTAAACACTCTAATGGGGCAAAGACCCAGAAACACTTGACCTCAGTCCAAATATTACATAATATTTACATGAGGGACAGTTGGCCCCCAGGCCAGCAAACATCAGCTGTGCATATTAGGGATGTGTGCGATTAGTCGACTAAAGGAACAAATGTTGCTACCCTCACTTGCTAGCACCAGTATTACTATTCATACTACACTCAACACCAAACCACAGACTGCCTCTTATTGTGCTCATGTCCATACATTGCAAAACAGCAAGGTGGAAGCTGGTACCCTGACATCTCACAAAACCAGTGCGGTTTGGCTGTATTTGGATTTTGAAAATGAAAACAAGGTTGTATGTAGGCTGTGTCAGAGTAAACTGGCATAACCACTTGACGAAAGCAATGCGCAACCACACTCAGCACAGGCATGTCACCGTTAACCTGCGAGACATTTTAAATGTTAGGCTATTTTTTTACATAAAAATTTAATGTATTTATCATACGGGAGGGAACACTTGTACAGATTCTGTGTGTGTTATAGTGGTCTTGGATCTACCCAGGATATTCATATTCAGCATTTTAAATCACATAAACTGCTGGCTAAATTATCCCATCCATGCATTTAATATTAATAATGTGATCTTTGATTAAAAAAAAAAACAAAAAAAAAACATGCAGTACACCCAAAGGGCTAAACTAGGATCCACCTACAACACCTAAACATGCAGGTTAGAGTATTGCCCTGAAGACATATAGGTCACCTGTCATACTTACACTCTTTCATCATGCCAATGTCCACACAGCGTTTGAGCCGGCATGCCTGGCAGTGGCGCCTGTTGTCCTTCGTGATGGTGCAACTGCCATTAAAGGGGCAAGTAAAGGTGGCCTTGCGCTTCATACTGCGCCTAAATAAATAGTATATTAACATTTATTAAAATACAAATCTATTGCAATATGTAGGCACACAAAAATAAAATTCTAAGAAATTGTAGAAGTCAGTATGACTGAGAAATTTTACTTTAGGCTCTATGTGTTTGGCTGAGCATTAGCGTAATTATGTTTATAAATAAGGTATGTGTAAAGAATCAGAATTCAGTAAAATAAAGAAAAAAAGTGGCTCCTTTGACAGTGTTTTGCACAAATAATAATTATGGCAGAACTGGATAAATATTTTTGCCCAGCAAGTTTGGGACTGAGCGAAACAGGATAAATATGGATGAGTGCCAAGGAATCCGAGGGTAAAAGATGAGTGTTACCAAATGCTGACGCAAAGCATAATGATTTAGTCAGCGGTAGATATGTATGTATGCACATTTATACACAGATGTGAGCAAAAATACACAGACACACACATGCTTCGTAAGAGTTCAAACTAGGGCCATCTGAGAGATGAGGAAGGAGACTGTTAAACATCCGTCTTTTTTCCTACACTCCCTTTCAATATCAGCGCTGCTAAGAGGAACACATCCAAATGGATGAATACATCAAACGCACACAAACTCACAAAATCATTTTTGTTCTAGTTTTGAGTTTGGTTAATTAGAAACTCATGTCAGCATCAACGAGCAGGGAGCAGCCGCTGGATCAAAATCATTTTTATTTTTCCCTGCTGCTGAGCGTTAGTGCAAACATGAATGTTGTCAGTAGTTTAGTGTGTGTTTCTATGTAGCTGTGGGCGGCAATTTAGTTTCATATGTGTAAGCATGTGGGTGGCCGGTATATATGCAATTTTAGATCTGTGTTTGTATACCAATGTGTACATGTGTCAATAGCTTGGTCAATATACACTTTTTCCATCGGGGGGGGGGGGGGGGGGGGGTTAAGCTTTTGTGCAGCTCCACAAATCATACTCGCTGTGTGTGTTTATATCTGCACACACAAGAATTTACGTCTGTTTTGACTTCACATACTGGTGCGAACATCTGTGTACCTGAAAAAGCCCTTGCAGCCTTCACAGGTCATGGCGTTGAAGTGGAAGCCAGTGGCTTTATCACCACACACACCGCAGATCCGTGGCACATTCCTATCAAACTCATCAGGGGCCAAAGTGGACGTACTGACAACTGTAGGCTCCATCACTAAACAGAGAGAGAAGTGGAGAAAGAAAATCGAAGGATATAAAGACAGAGTAGAAACAGGCTTATACAAATTTATTCTTACTCAATATTATACACGTAATCTAAAAAAAAGAAAATCAAGGAATAGCCTTCCAACTTTTAATGTGTAAAGTAAATGTATTATTGTAATTTTATCTGTTCAGTCTTCAACTTCACTTGATATATAAAAAATGGGAATAGTAAGAGTCAAAGGCTATTCATGTTTTTTTTTGTAATTGTGTTCAATAATAGCTATCTTTTATATTTCAGTGGTCTCCATTTCAACCAAACTGATCTGGGACAGATTCAACAAGTCTACCCCTTGGAGATGAACTTAGCTCCAGTGTTTTTATCCTGAGGCGAGGAACTGTAGCCATATGGATCGAGTGGAAAAACCCTTATTACATGCCAAAATGCTTTGATTACATTGTCCTTCAAGTATCTTTTTCACTTAACAGCCTCGTGAGAAGGAGAAAAAAAAAAGCACGCCACCGCAAGGCTAGCATCCTCATAAACAAACAATCACTGTCCTTTTCACAAAGATCCTTTCTTATTTTTTTCTTTGCTTCCACTGCAGAGAGAAAGCGAAGCAAATGATGGAAGGAAGTGGTGGGAGGGGAACCTAACTAAACCAATACAAACCCCAACAAAATGCACAAATCAACAGCCATTAAAGGTAGGGGCCTGACTGAATAATTTAAACTAAATTGACAGGGCTGTTCATCATTCACATCTAATTAAAAGTAAAAAAAACACTGTTCTCGGTAAAAGTCTCAACTTTTGTTGCTGTTTTTCTGTGTAGTTCAACAGTGAATATGAATAACAGCATGTCTTTAAACTAATTTTACTAATAGAGCATGTAGCATTTATTAAAACAGAGGGTAAAAAGAAGAGAGAAAACAGAGGATCCAGTCATCCAGTCATTCCTTTACTGCTACAGGCATCATAGATAGCTGTGCCTCAAACCTCTACAGTAGCTACAATAGGCACCACATGCTTCAACCAGGAATATCTGATACATCTGTTACAGTACAGTAAAACATGTCGGCAAATAATTCTCAAGGGAATTCAGCAGATGAGTCGAGCAGAACTCACAAACAAAAAACCACAGAGAAACTCTTTAGACTGTTTGGCCTTGCTACTGAAGCTGAGGGCTCTGGCCAGGTGATGTAAAGAAAACCAAAAGTACAGCAGTCATTTTTTTCCCATTACAGACAAGCAAAAAATGACATCCAAACAGAAATGTAGCAAGACGGGTCTTACAAATAAGTCATTTTACTATTTATGTAGTGACGCTGACCAATCTATTTTGCTTTGTTTTATTATGATTACTAACTACCATCAAGTGAAAGAACAGGTAACGGTGTGTGCTAAATTCTTGTTGTTCCTAACCGTCTCATTGCACAATTTATGTTTCTTTCTTCCACTCAGCCTTTCTCACATCACAAATGTTGATGCAGAGGTCCTTCAGAGTGTTATACCAGGCGACACTAAACACCAATCATATTAAAACAAATTTCATGTCTATCGGACAGCGTTGTATTAACATTAATTCATGGACACAACAAGATAAGGTGCCGAGGCTATTTACTATACAACTACACTTGATAACAAGGGGACGAAAATATGAATGGGCATACGCTTGAAGAATTCACACTCAATGTATCCTAAATAATAAGAATTTTCCATACTAGCCAGGACTCTGAGGAACCAAAGAGTCTATTGGATTTAATCCTTTGTATTATAAGGGTTTACCAAACTTTCAGGTTCAATCCTAGAAGTTGTAGCTTCTTAATGGTCATAATTCTTAAGTAAAAATGTATTTTGTGGACCACTTTTTCGATTCTGAGATAGCTTTTAGAATCGGCTACAACACTATGTTGTTGCAAGTTTGTTTGGGACATCCTTTATCTAAAATTACTGTTTTGGTGAAACTGTAGTAGAGCAGTTACACACTAAACAAAGAAATCATGCCAGGCAATGTGAGAAGCCTGGTGTTGATCTTTCTCAGATACAGTCTTTAAACAAAGCCCTGCTGGTATTTAGAGAGGTGGCACATTATCAGCACACAAAGTACTCGATGATCCAGCAAAACACAAAAACACAAACCCCTAATTGCTGTGATATAATGTAACGTTATACAATCCTGACCAGTAGAAAGGGTTCACAGCCTTATAATAAAGCATAAAATCAGCCCCATTGTACGTAGGCCAACTACTCCCAGCGGACCTTTACACTCATCACTCACAGTGAACCAAAACACCCATTTACCTTACTATATCAGCGAATGATCATTGAAGTCAGTCCTCTGTGATTGCATTCAGCCTTGACAGGCCATTAGACTAAATGCACGGTAGAATTGAGAGAGCTCTAAATAATGCATCAGGTTATTAGACCAGATCTGTACTCATTCCAGTCTCGGGCATGCAAAGCCAGGAAACAGGTTTTTAGCTCTAGGCTTCTCCTGATTGTCTCAGTCTTGAATGATATACATATTGTGGGTACACTTTTTGGCAGCATCAATCAAATCTGTCATTGTGATAATTATGCATAATATTACTCTCCTGTGTTACAGTGGCATAAAGTCTACGGACAAAACAGTATTACTGTGCTTTTTTATTAGTTTACATGGTTGAGTGAAGTTCCATTAAGGACAAAAAGGTATGGATTTTTTTTTATTTTATTTTTTTTTCTGAAGGCTGACTAATAGAGGACACGACAAATATTACAACATTTGACTTGAAATTTGCAAAAGGAGTGTAATCGTAGATTGTATGATTGCACCTAAACTATTTTTCCCCCAAGAGAATCAGCTGTGTTTTGACTGTTACTGAAGCCGTAGGGAAATTGCGTATTATGCTACAGATTGTATCAGCTTAAAAACTTGGGAGTCTAGCAACTTTTGGAGCTAACAAATGTTGAATTCCTATGTGTTGAACCTATAAGCCTCTCAGGCGTTGAACAGATTTGTTGCTCCCTGCAAACAGAAGCAGTTTATTTTATAACAGAAATAAGATCTTTAGAGCACACTGAGGATATAGGTGGACAGCAACAAATGGTCTTTGCTGCAGAAGGGATCTGCAATGTTTCTGCGGACATATAATTCGATATGATCGGATTTACTTTTTCCACATTTACCTTTTCTACTGCTGACATGTGTAATCACTGATTAGAAAGTTCTTCTCTTCCTTTAACTCCATTCCAGCCAACTTCTTAACCAAAGCCAGAATTTTCCATCGACTATGGTGATAAAATTAAAAAGTAGGGGTTAAAATGGGCTGCAGGTCACTGGGGTTAAGCTCTGTTCTGCCATCTACAATCACATTTTGCCAGCGTCCAGCTCCTGCTTCAACTGTAACACATCATTGCTAACTCTCACACAACCCTTGAAATCCTTCAGACACATACAGAACAAACAAATGTAAAATATCAGGTCATTTCTTTCTTTTTCATTAAACAGGCCATCCCACAGCAACATCTGTGTCTCCGAATTGGCGAGGTGCTGTGTGCAACTTCCTTAATTATTTAAATTGTCTGATATGGCATTGTGATGTTACAGTACTAACCTAAATGCCAACAAGTGAGCTGATTCTATGTTTACACAGTGAAATAAAAAACAAATGGGCTGTCAAGCACTATCAAAGCTGTCCCTACATTTTTATTTTCAGCAGAAGTCCAACTATCATACTCGAGCTATTACTTACGTGTCGATTTTTTATTTGACTGCTTGATTCCTATCATACTTCCTTGAGCACTTCTGGAGCACAGGGACTAAATCTGTGACTAGACCATTGTTTTCAAACTCATTTTCTACATCTTTACATCCGTCCTTTCATGCAATCACGCATGACATATTTGTATAAGTTGCTTACAAACAACAATATCACGATGGCTTTGTAGTTGCAACATGTGTCCCTCACAAAGCCATCCTTTTTAACCATCACTCGACTGAACGTGGTAGATATTCACACTTCTTTAGACACAGTTGACATTCAACAGGAATGTAAAGAAATTGATTTCTGACTACTTCTATCTTCCTGATAATCTAGATATGTTTAAGTCTCTTAAATGAAAAGTGCTCAGCAAAGGTGTAACTGGTTTATTCCAAGACAAGAGATGTTGTTTGAAGTTATGATTCTCATCACAGCTGTCACCTTGGGCATCAAATGAACTCTAACAAAGTATCACATACCAGGAATTGCTACAGATCAGTGGTCAAAAGCTATAAATAAATGAAATGGTCAAATTAGATGAAAGAGGGACAGACAAATAATGAATGACACTGAAAGTTGCACATATTCCATGTGGAGTGTAGAGGCATTCTGGGTAATTAAGGCAGCTTGTCTGAACCACATGACTAGAGTAAGAATAAGCTTACACCAGCTGTAGGAGACAAATCTCCTGACAACTTCTACCTGATCATTAAGTCAGCTCTTCTGGTTTACATAAAACACTTTGAATCTCTTATGTTGCTGACTTGTTTATTGAATGTGTTGTCTTTTGAAGCAGTGAATACAGTATACAAGAGTGACTGAACCACTACTTACTCAGTCGTAAGTACAAAAATACAGGTTTAACGGTGTAACACTGAATGCTTTTGCGGCAGCACAATTTCCTCTCGCTTCTGTAATCTTCTCACCATGTCACCATTGAGAACATCACAGGGTAGGAATGTTTTCACTCTGCTTATGTGGCCATTATCCCCCGCTACATGGATACTTCAGACGAGTTCCCGTCTACTGCCCTGTGAATGCTGCTCATGCATTCAGAGAGAGGAAATGCCAGCCCACAGAAGTGAGCAGTGAGAGTAGTGTAGGAGGAGAGAGAGATGCACGATAGAAGCAGGCCAGGGAGGAGTGTCATGAGGGGGACATTAGGAGCTATGAGTAAAAACATATATACTTGGATACAGCAAGTAGGGGAGGGGTGACCTCTTTGTCACCGTGACTTTCTGTGTCACAACGGCTCACTGTACCCTGCTGGCAGTTGTGGAAAGGAGGGACAAATAGTATGAGGAGCAGACGCAAAACAGTGACCCAAAGAAAGCCCTCAATACAAACAAGCTGTTTTTGTTATTTAAAAAGCTGGCTAAAAATACACAGTCATAAGCCACTTCAACTACTGGCTAAATATAAATGCACGTTTCATCTCTGACAGCCCTTCATCTTGAGAAGGATCAGGGGAAAAGCAATATTCTATTCATGTTGGAATCGCATTTATAGTATGATTAATTTCTGCTGGTCCTGCTTCAGTCCCATTTTGAAATCACTGAGCTGTTTTTTGTGTGTTGTTTGCGTGTTTTTACACTGATCAGTGTGAAATCTGTCGGCTGGGCAACTGTATTGTATGTGTGAGAATTGATATTTCTAACCCGATGCAAGTCTCATCCAGGCTGAAGGTTCAAGGCACTGATGTGTTGGAGGTGGTAGGCTGGGTTTTGCCACATGTGACAACCATCACACCCTCCTACTCACCCAGTCAGAGATATGGGCTGGGTTGGAGTCACTCAGAATGAAAACAAGTGTGTTTACAGTGGTTCCAAGTGGCCACACTACAAGGTGGAGTGAAAAGTTGGTTATAGAGAGGGGGTGGACAGAGGGATGATGGCACACATTTTCTACAATCTCTACAGGGAGGCACTGACAGTGTTGCACTAATACACATGATAACTGTCAAAATCTGTTGAGGAACAAATGAAAAAAGCACAATGACCCTCACTCCTTTCTCCTATATACAGCTGGTTAATTGTGTCATGGGTATGAAAGTAATTTTGTCAGTTTCACAAAGTTACAGCAAATGGTTGGCACACACGCACCCTAACTAGACCCCTAAAAAGTGTGAGGCAAGAGGGTTATCAAACCATCTGACATTTGGACAGACCATAAATCAGGTTCAACCATGCTAGGTAACTCAGTTTTATGGGCTTGTGAAGGTGGTTGGACCAAAAAAGGACCACCTAAAAACTAGGGCTGCAATTAATTTCAATTGCGACTTTTTCAGTTGATTAATCTGATTACCAGATGGTTGATCGTCAAAAGTATTTAAAATAACATTAAGTTGTGGAAAAATAATGTTTCCTGAACTTTGAATGTTGCACCAACTGTTCAACAGCCATATATATTCAATGTCAGAAATACAAAAGAAAAAAATTCAATTTGACCCAACCAGTTTTTCAGTACTATGGAGATGAAAGCAGTAAAGAAGCATATTTTGTACAGACTACATATTTCTCTCCACAACTGAATACCTTCACTTTAGAAATAATTTAGGGACTCTGTCCATCTGAGAAATCAAATCATTAAAAGAAGGCAAAGCAAAGTTCACTGAAAGACTGGAGTTAGGAGGTCTGAGTGAGACAGCAGCAGTGGTCGATGAGCAAGGGATGAGGCTTGCTGTAATTATGCATGGTACCACAAACTGACTCTAGCATGTCATTTCAACTGGGTGGTGAAAGCTGCAAAATAAAGACATTACCCCAATTTTGGTGGCAGAGTCAAAGGAGAGGCCAGGGAGTTTCCCCCTTCTTTTTACCCAAAGGACTAACTGAGGGAGAACAAGTGCTACTTAGCATGCAGTGAGGCAGTGACTCATCTTTTCCACCTTTGATTTATTCACATTATGGCTAAAATGACACGCATGTTTCTCATAATCCAGGGACTGATGTTATAACCAGGCCCAGGTTAGATTTAAAGATGTGACACTGTCTGCAGAAGACTTAATGCTCAACAGTTGAAGGGGTCATCAATTCTAAAAATAAATGGTCTTTTGGTCTTAGCGGCCTGGACTGAATTAAGATCAACATGTCTTAAAAACCACTCATCTTGTCAGAAAACAGAATATCCTTATAACGTTTACTACATTAAAATTCCAGTGATTAAATATGTATTAATGAACACCTGACAGGGTTGTAACTCAGTGGAGTTGAAAGAATATCCCATCAAAGTTTGCATAATATCTCAGAAAATGACAAAAACCCTTATCTCATTTATCAGCGTAAACTGTTTTCACCATCTGCATCCCTGTAACAATGTGCACTTTGTAATTAGTTGACATTTGTTGTCAATCAGTGCAATATTAGGTCTCCACTACAGATGGTGTGAATCTGAGGAACAGAGAGTGAGACTTGTTTCCAGCTAATATGTGAAGCGTCTTCCTTTAATGATGACACTTTTGCACTAATAATGCTGCCTTTTCAATATAGTACTGCATGAACGTGTGTATTCTGCCAGTTACTCTACCTCCAGGGAGTTTGAACTGCTGTGAGATATTCATACAGGGATAAGTGCCAATGTGGACTATGGCAGGAGTCCAATAGCACTCATAAGGTAACTTATTTCTCTCTGTTGAACTCGGCATTTGATTTCCAGCTGCATCACAAGTATGTGATTACCAAACAGGAAAGTGGTCATTGGTTTTCGTTGTCAGGTGCCCTGTTAGAGAAGAAACATAAATGAGACCTCAGCTGTGCAAAAGATTTGGAGCGCAGCCCAGATGTTAGATTAAGTTTCATCAAAGTCAATATCAAGTGATTATAAAACCCACCATCAACCTACACCCACCACCTAACAAACCTAATTAAGTGGGGCCATTAGGGCCTGGGTGTTGAGATGAAATGTGATTGAAGACAGGGCAAGATATAACAAAGTGAGTAAAGGGGAGGATCTAGACAGCATTTCAAGGAGGGATCATTTTAAGTGCACACAGACGTGCAGAAGAGAGAAGGGAAAGCGGGAAATAAAAAACCTCTGGCATCATGTCCCAAGAATGTCAGCAATGAGCTTACAGACCACATCCCAACACATAAGAGTCAGAGTCAGAATCACATCCAGACCTATAACAGCAGTGGAAGAAAGAGAGGGATTGCTGTGGAACGCCAAAGTGAGAGAAGGAGGCCCTGTATGACAGTCCAGTGAGCATCCTCCATCTACATCACATGACGCAATCCCACAAATGGTTCTGAAATTGTTCCATGCTGCCAAAAGTTTCTCTAAAGGAGAAAAAAAGACAGCAATACAGTAGGAGAAAGATATAATGGAAGAGAGAGGCAGAGAAAATACAGAGAGAAGTTGATGAGAGTTGGAAGGAGAAGGGAGAAAACATAAGGCAACGTGTTTTACTGCATACCTCGGGCTGGGTCACTACGAGTACAGAAAAGACATAAAACAAATCAGATCTGGAATGACCCGGGCTGCAGAGAGAACAGGGCAACAATGGAAATACATGGCCTTGTGATTCACACAGAGAAGCACATAAGAGCCCACAATGCCAGCAAAAAGTGGAAGAAAGGGAAAATTTAAAAGAGCGGGCAGGTAGGGATGTGGGATTAGTGATAGAAGAAGTTTCATTTAAATCTGTTTGGTGTTTAGAAATTTCTGTAGGAAAAAAAACTACAATAAACAGGCAGAACAGATAGAGGAAAGAATACAATGGACAAAAAGAGACAATGTGGACCTAACAACAACAAAGTAGACAAACTGAGTCTGTAATGCAGCTAAACAACTGGCTGAGCAGACTAGTCCAGTCCTGTCTCTTCGCTTCCCTCTCTCTCATTCTCCCTCCTGCAGCCTCCACAAGTCTATCTCATGCTCTTTTCCTACGATCACAGGGAGCATGTTACAGCAGCAGTAATAGCACATGACAAGGTGACCTGTGCCCCACACAGGATGGGCTAAACTGGGGTGGAAGGGGCGGGGGGGTCCCATGTCCCGTGTCCAACCCTATGGTCTCTGTACCCGCCTCGCTCCCCCCACTAACACCCAGGCCCCGCTGCTGGCCAGCAAGGGGAGAGAGAGGCAGTGACGGCAGCCTGCCCCCTTCTGCTGGGCCCCTTGCTGGACTCTGGAGAGGGGAAAGAGACGAGGCAGGGAGAGGCCCACTCAAACACACACCAAAAGTCCTGTTTATGCCTATGCTGAATTTGACAGAAAATGCACATTCTCTAGCACAGATCGTGTACGCAGAAAGCCAACTGGACAGAACCGGACAGACTACAGACATGTGGGTGAGGTGGGTGCAAAAGCACTTAGCTCAAAAGTCAAGTTATATAACCTCCATAAAATACTGTCTCTCTTTCAGGCAATACTTCTATTAAAAACATAAACTATAAGAAATGCCTGTCAATTGTATTTACAATAAAAAGTCTGCTCATGCTAGGTGAAAAACTATACAATCACACCAAAATTTCATTCGTAATCTATTTATACACAATGCAGAATTAAAAAGAAATTAGGATATACATCAAATTCCCTAGATACTAAACGGTGACATATATTTTGATTTCCTAGAAGATTTTTTCTGCCTGACTTGCTCTTAATATACAACAAATATTACCTGTGTGATGTGTTTGGCCTAGAAACCATCAACCACAGGAGGTAATTGAGGACCCGAAGACATTAGGGAAAAGTTAACACTTCATTAGTCTCAAAGGCAACTGAACGTATGTGGGAAAACAGCACGTATGCACAGAGGTACATACAAGTGGGTCTTTACAGTTAAGTACAGCAGCCTCTTTCTTTCTATAGGGTCATATGTAAGAGGAAGCAACCAATTACTGTAGTCACGAAAGGGTGGAGGGGGTGGGGTATTTCAGTGTATAGGAGACCTAATGGACTGTACCATCACCACGGCACATCGCTCCATAAACAACCTGCTATAGTTACAGTCAATAAAGACACAAACCAAGCCCATTTTGAAGCTTCCTACTGCAGGTCTGCACTCAGTCCAACAACTTGATCCTCATTTGGGTTGAGTTCCCAAATACTATTCACTACTCAGTAAATTTCCATATCATTAAAACGTACATATCATTAAAAATTTAAAACACATATGACCATTGACCTCATGTCAGCAAAATGCTGGGATAGGAAATACAATTAATTTTCCGAAATCAGTAAAGCAGCTAAAAAACACAACATACAGAGGGAACAAATGAGAGGAAAACACATCAAAAAAACGTTCTAGTAAGTTGATGAAAAGCTTTAAGGCAACTTGGCATTGACTCTCCAAGTTTCTATAACTCTACCGAATGGATAAACACCATTCCTGCAAAAAGTTTTCACTCATTTGGTGTTACGATGATTCTGGTGGAGAGGGCTGTCTAACATGTTCTAAAATCTCCAATAAGCGTTCCCTTGAGTTGCAGGCTGGTGACTATGAAGGCCACAACATGTGATTCACTTGATTTTTATACTAAGCAAACCCTTCAGTGACTTCTCGTGCCCTGTGGAGATCACCACTCCCATAAGGACAGATAGGACAGGATATAGAGATCACTAAGAACAACTTTGTATCAAACTGCACAAACCTCTCCTTCTAAAAAGGGCAAGTGGATCAAAACCATGGCAGGAAAATCTCGATCATCAAACGTGTGCTGTTGACCACAACTGTGTATCCTATTTACTGACGTCTTTCCCACAGATCTAAATACAGATGGCATTTTAGTCACTTTTTAACAAAAGCTCCTGCTAACTGTGCCCCAACAATTAACCCTCTTCCAAAGTCACTTTTCTTTCCTCTTGATGCAAAATCTGAATCAGCTGGGTTTGCATTTTTTACACACGCCACAGAGCATGACTGAATGTTAACTGCCTAATTGTACCGTGCAGTTCACCTGTGTGGAAGCATTTGCCTTTGTTGTGTATCTCCACTTATTTATTCTGGTTTTTCCATTAATTTGTCACCTTTCTTTATAAATGTATACTCTATATGCCTGCTATTTTTCAGCATAAATGGAAGGGGGGGGCAAATATATAATACAACATGTTGTTAGTTGTACTTGTTCCTTTTAAATTTACTTCTCAGAGATGAACAGTGGAGGCAGGGAAGAGCTGGAGATTGCTGAAATTTCACACTTAAATGAGACAAGAGACTTGTAGTAATTAATGATGTCATTATCATCCAATGGCTCCGTTCACCATGACTAGGTAAGTAGGGCCTATGGTGTAAAAACATAAGTACTTTTAAGAGACATAAATAATTCTACAAAGCAACTGTGTATATGGTGTTTTTGGGAGTGACAAAATAACTGTAATACACGGACTCATACAGGCAAAGACAAAAGAGCGGAATTTTGCAGCTTATCAATATCTTATTCTGCAAATTAAAAATTCAGTGTGTTCAATTAAATGTGTCTAGACAGGTAGCAGTCTGTTTAAAAATTCTGTAACTTTTAAAATTAAATATTAACAGCTTTGAATGCTTTTATATTTTTCATTTCAGATAAAATCGGTTTATAGGTAATTGGATAACATTGGCAAACTTTCTGTTCCCTTCTGCAGATTTTATTACACAACATCTAAAGTCAAGCCTCAGTCCTTTGGTGTTTGGAGTGTCACTGATTTAGGTCATGTCTCTACAGGTCACACTCAATTAACCAAGTACTGGCTTATTCCTCTGGGATTTATTTTCAAATGGTATGAGTGGATGAATTCATAACAACCAAAGTACAGCTGTGAAGTCATGAGAACAATCCCAGAAAATCTGTGCATAATGCTGAACTTTAATGCAGCAAAAGTTACACTTTAATCACGTGTGATTAGACAACTTCACTGTCAATCAACAAGAGCGCACAAATCCAGGTAGGACTTAAAAGCAAAAAGAAAAGACTCACCTGTGGTTTTAGCATGCCCTTGCACAATAGGTGAGACTTGAAACCTTTCTTCAGTTTATCCCAAGTTGTTAATCCTGTTCAATACAAAAGCAAAATGGCATGTCGCAAGTCAGTGAGTGGGCCTTTACCCTAGTACCTGACCTGCAGTTGCTCTGTTTATGTAACGCTGAACTATTTTCAACAGCAATATATACACTCAGTGGTAATCATATAGCAGTTGAGCAACTACGTAGGCAAACACCCTGATAAAACGGCAGAGTTAAACTGTGCTGATCTGCTTCTTCGGAGGTGTTAAGCAACAGAAATGACAACAACTCAACTCTCGACTTTAGCATTCCTCCTGTGCATGCGAGTTTCATACCTCACCTCAACTTTCCCCCATCAAGACCGAGTTGCTTTTAATCCTCTTTAGTCGTCGTCAGTCGCCGTCGTCTTCATGCTCTCGCAAAGTGTCTCCTCCATGTTGACTCTGGTAGGTTTAGCTCGGAAGGAGAGACGACCGCGCAGAGACCAGAAAACTCAAGAAATGTGAGGAGACTTCTGAGGAGGGGGGGGAGAAAACGTCAAACTCGTCCGCCCTTCCAGACGCTGGCTCGCACGGCAGCAGCGGCGGTTGGTTGGTTGGTGGTAGTAGCTAGCGTTAGCGTGGCTAGCTGACTGCTTTAACCCTAAAACGCGGCGCCAAGTTCAGCCAGCTTATTAACCGTTCTGCTACCGCAGGGCAACCGAAATACGACGGCGGCGACACGGTCGAAACGCCGCCCGGTGTCACTAACGGCTACACGTACGCGCTAACATGGAGAAAAGTCAAACACACCTTCGGTAGTCCGACAAGAAACAGGCTATTCCTCCTTCTTCAGGACCCAAATAGATGGCCATTACTTTTTGTTATGCACCGCCCCCTCCCTAGTACCTCTACGGGAAAGAGGGATTTCCCCCCCAGCCCCTACGGTAACCAATCACAGGTGGGCTCGGCGCGGCTCCCGTGTTGTGGTTGGTAACGTCGCGGTCCAGCCCCGGTCTGCTTGGTCGGCGGCGGTGCTCGTTAGGCGGAGGCGCTGCCCCCTCAAACAGGGGTGTGTCGTGACGTCAGAGGTAACGAAGAGGTAAACAACTTTGACCGCGTGAGGTTTAAAGCAACACCGAGTCGCCTCTGATCTCTGAATCAACGGAGAGCCGGTGTGTGCGCGGTGAGGAGGAGGGGTGGGATTACCGTGCCGACACCGCGCACGGTTTACAGTGTCCCCAGCAGGGTGGGGATGGGGGGTCTGGGAGAGGAGGGGGAAGCGTCTCGATTTTGCGTCTTTTGTTCGCAGCTCCGTGCATGAGCTCGAGGTGGATCAAATAAAAGCAAATTATAACGAGACACCTCACCGTCCTCGATTGATAACACGCCGCTGACACGGTGACCACGAGTTACGCGGGGATCTGCGTGTTCGTGCCTTTTGCTCCACGGTTTCTTTGACACTTTGCAAATGTGTGCAGTGAGGCGTGCGTATTGGAGGGGTGTGTCTACTCTGCAGTACGGTGGTAGGCTGGAGAGCAATGCCGCTGCATGGCGATGTTGCCATACATTCGCAATGCATGAGAGATGGCAGAGTATGCTAAAAATAGACGAGTAAACAACTAGGCTGCGGTCAGATCCTGTCGGTATGTTGCACTCATGTCCTTTTAAAAAAAACACATATTTGTCTTTGCATGCTTATTAATCTAGATGACATTTGTCCTGAGCATATAGGATCTCTGGTATGTGGCTGGAATGGACATGGAGTGTGAGGTATAAGAGCTGGCTGAGGGGCCCTGGGTGAAGGTCAGAGGTGTGTCTATAATGTAAACACTGTAAAGGCCTCAGATAAGAAGGGGAGAGGGAAAGAAAGAGGAGGGCCCCATCCGGTCCCATACATCCTCTTCCAAGTAATCATGAAAACAAGCAGCAGATCTGTGCAGATTGCAAAGACAATACAATTATTGTGAATTTCTTGGGCTACAACAGAAGCTGCCTTTCAAGCAGTGAGAGCCAATGTTTTCTTCTCATTTTACATCTTCAAGCACAGAGTTTAAACTTTGTACTATTTCTGCCTCATCTCCTATATATTTTTTAAATGTTAAATTTTTTTTTAAAATGAAAAACTAGGAACAGCAACGTGTTTAAACAGCTGAGTCAATGTCAAATGGGATTATCATAGCAATTAAAAATACATAGGCAGTGTCGTAGAATTTACAAATTGTAGCAACAAGCTACACAGTTACCTCTGTTTATAAAATTTGTGTCTGGTATTTGCCACCTCACAAACCTTCTATTTATCCCCACATTGATCCTGTATGCCGTATGACCTGCACTGTTGTCCTGCTCTCTAAATCCCCTTCCAGCACTGCCTTGCCTCCAAAATACCAAGGATTTTTTTTTTTTTTTTACAGCAAACATTCTCCAAATAGTCTACTCCACTCCACATTGCACTTTTATACCCTGTGTGCCCACTGTTTGGCTAAAGAGCACAGGCCACTCAACAATTAGGCTCGCACCATAAACCCCAAGGACGCGAGCAAAGTTCACTGTCAGCTCGACTTGTTTATGCCAGCTTTGCATTCTATCTTGCACCTCAGAACTTGCATATCCTGAGCGCCGCCAACACCTAAGACGTGTCATAAGCTTATTAAGTGTTGATTCATGTGCAGTAACTGGTAGTAAAGTGTGTGGGTGTTAGGTTCACGCTTGCAGAGTCGATCCTTGTACTGTGGCTTGGGCCCTTTCCAAGTCTGGCACCAGCACTGGATCAAGCCGTTCTATTAACAGGGATTTATTTGGCCTCACGACACCCATGTCAGACATGTATCCCCGCCCAGCCATTTTGTGTCCTCAGATGCTCCAGCCCTGCGCTGTGAGCTGGCTCGCTGTTTGGAAACGACGAGAGTGGAAATCATAAATCAGAAACACTTGACCCACTAAAACTATGGGAATTAGCATTCGTGGCACTGGTGCAGAGACATAAATAACTTGTAGTAATGGAGCTCATAGTGAAATATGCCTTGAGGACAACCAGAGCTGACTTTAGGTTATTCCGTTGCGGAAAATGGCAGTAGAGGACATGTAAGCATGAGCTTAACACACACTTTAGTATGCTCACTGAGCTATAATTTGCATGCATATTTACAGGATGTGCATTTTTGGTGTACTGGAACATTGGTTCATTATAACATGTTATGATGTTGTTAGTCAAGCTGTGCAATAAGATGCAGTAAAACAAAAAAAGATAACTTACTGAATTGACACACCTTGCAGAGCGAAGAGCTTCAGATTTAAGTACTGTTTAGAAACACTGTTGTTGCATTGTAGCACTTAACGGTAAGTAATAAACTGAAATTCAAGGACAGCTTTGGTGGTCTGAGGACAACTGCAGAGCCACCGAGAGAAGCCCAGCTGTGTGTCACATGTACCTGCCTCTCTCCTAAACAAACTGAAGCTGTCTTACACATGTTTTTGGAATTACAGTAAGAGCTAGAATGTCTCCGAGCACTCGCAGTGCCCAGACCTGTCAGGTGCACCAGCCCACTTAAAGTACCTGACAGTATACTCTAGTTAGAGTCTGAAAGCATGCACATGTACTGATCAGCTGGCAGATGTCCTGGTGGATACACTGAATCTTTGACTACTCCTTTTTTTGTAATGCTTTAGTGCAATGCAACCTGCATCTATGCTATGTCTATGAAACTCAGGATATCCTGCCTGAGGGACTGCCTCCCTGTTCCACTTACATCTGTCATCATGAGATGCCTCAGGCAGCCTCTCAAAACCCTCACAGAGCCGCTTCCCCCAGGCAAGACAGTCTGCACTTTGCATTTAGCATTAGATCAACTGAGGATGCCTCATCTTAACCCCACACTACTCAGTCTCACTTGGACAAGAGGAATATGAAGTGTTTGAGAATGTTGTTGATTACGACGCACCATTCATTATAATTCCATTCACCCTCGGGGAGCACGTCCAAGCACCACTGCGAGCAACTGAATCCTGGACTTGCTGACAGGCAGGCCACTGGTGGTGAAGATGGGCACTTCCTCCACTCTTATTCTCAGCACTCCAAACATCCAACACTGCATGTTAAAAGCTGATCACACTTAACTGAGTGGCGCAGCAGGGCCTCACTTTTATCACTTTGGAGCAACACCACAGCTATCAGCATAGTCACTTACAGTGTTTTCATGGAGGTAAAAGAAAGATTGTCTGATTATTTCTGCATTTTAGAAGTGGCCTGATTTCTTAAATACCATCTAGCAGGATGTTTGTAAAATTCTGGCACATGTGCAAAGTAAAGAATGACAGGTTTTCCTACAAAGCATTAAATGTTAAAAATGCGCAAAAAAGTCTTGGTTAAAAAAAATGTCAGTTTTATGGGAAAATCCATTTTTTTGCCAGCTACAAGTATGTAGGCTTTTTTTTTTTTTTTAAGATGATTTCTTTCCATGCCTTTCATAAACCTGGTTTCGTGTGTGTATAAATATAACCATGGCCAGTGTTAAGTCTCCACAGAAAGCAGAATCCTTTAACGCAGTGACCAGACCACATAAATAGGATGATGGTGAGCTTCAGGAAGTAACAAGGAGAAGGAGGAAACACTCTGATCAATATGCCTAAAGTGGAGAGAGTCAGCGGTTTTTAGCTCCTTTGGGTCAGTATTGCTGATGGGAATTCAACATGGCTCCAAACATCCTCCATTAACATGTGCCGAGTTTACATGGACTGAGAGTAACCGCAGCAGCTGCATCACTGTGTGGCGTCCAAGCTGCGCTGCCCGGGACTGTAAAGCTATACAGCAGGTGATGTAAACAGCATAATTTCTCACAGGCAATAAAAAGACCAGCTCTCCAGGACATTCACCACTGGAGATGCTTGAAGGAGACCCATGAAATTATGCAGGACCATGCTCATCCCCACCGCAAACTTTGCAGTCTTTTGACTTCTGGAAAACATTACCAGAATAGCATTTCCAGGGCTGTCAGGCTCAGGGCAGCGCCGTCCTCGCTGCCATCAGACTGTTAAATTCATAACCAAACATAACTTGCTTCCATCCTCCCTTCACTGCCTGCATTGAGATTTTTTTTTGGACAATTTCTCACATATTTTTTTGTATGTACGGGTACGATAAACAAAACACATACATGCACAGGCTGTGAGATTTACGCAGACAAACAGACATCTCTTTCTTGTCTTCAAAGTTCTGTGTTGCACCAAGTCTTGAGCATTGTTGGGATTCCTTTGTCTTCTTCAAAATATTTACTTAAAAAACCAAAGGTTATTTTTCTTTTTTTAATTCCTCAGAAGTAACCAAGAGGGGGTGGAATCTGTTCCTGGACCCCTACAGATCTTAGACTTTAGAAAGCACAAAAATAACACGACTTATTGAAAACAGGTATTTCAGTTGTTACACGATCCAGTTTCTCAGATGTAACGACACTGTGAGGCTTTTATTCACAGACAGAGAAATCTAAAACCTCACACCATGGCTCTACTGTTCTCCTCCAGATGCTCGCCAGGAGCTACAATAGGGAAATCTGACTGCTTTAGAGCAGTGGTTCTCAACTGGTCTGGGCCTGGGACCCACCATAAAACTGAAATGACAAGTCGTGACCCAAACAATATTTCTCCAAAAATCAACAATTTATTGATTGAGCGTTCGAAGACAAAACTTTTAAACCTGAACTCAAGTACTTCACAACAACTCAAAATCCACCCTTGTATATATTGTAAATAAAGCTGCTGTAACAATGTAAATTTCCCCTGGAGTGGGGAGAAATAAAGAACTTTATCTTTATCTTTAAAAAAATCAAGCAGCAATACTAATTCAAGTACTGAGGACTTTGAAACAAGTAGAACAATAGCCTCAAGTAGTTCTCAGGATATATAAAAGTGCATTTTTTTTTCTACAAAAAAAGTGCAAGTCAACAAAACCAGTAGCTTCTCATAATACTGCACAAGTCTGCAACATTGCTGTTGTAGCTGGAGAAACTATGTATAGAAATATGTGCAAAAGAGTCCAAAACATGAAAACTGATGAAGTGCATTCAACAAATTATTAAAGTGAAGAAATGCTTAATGTTCTGATCAATCTCAAAATGTAAACACAATAAAACATTTTTCAAAGGGCTTAACTATATTTGAAAGCCAATATTTGGGGAAAAAATAGTGTGCAATATTGAAAGAAAAGTGTGTTTTTAAGCACTTACAAATAAACAAAAGTCACAAGTCACAATAAAAGTACTGCAGAACTACATGAAGTTCTAACGGCTTAGCTGAGGATGCTTTTTGGCCTTTACAAGAGTCTCAAAATCTGGCTGTATGCATGATAAAGCAACTCTGAGGTCATGCTCAATGTTCAGTTTATTTCGGTATTTTGTTTTCAGCTGAACAAGAGCTGAGAAGCCACATTCACAGAGGTATGTGGTGCTGAATGGTAGGAGGATTTTTACAGCTCGACTAGCAATGGAGGGATACTCTCTCATCACATCGTTGCACCAGAACTGGGAAAGGCTTACCTCTGTGAATTTCTTTCTGAGAGTGCGGTCACATGATAGCTCCACCAGCTGACATTCATCGCTGCTAGGCAACGTGATGCTTTCCATGTTTATTCCAAACGGGTCGCGCACCCAGTCGTCCTCGGGTTGTTTATCGGGAAAGTAGTCGCTAAACCGCTCGAAAAGTTTATTCAGATGCGTGCTTTTGGACTCCTTTGTCTTCGATGTAGGAAAATCCATATTTAATGTACTCGCTGTCGTACTTGCGTTTAGCCATGCTGCTGTTGCTATGAAAACATGCAGTTTCTTCTACAGTAATACGAGTGTCCTCACCGGTCGCTGCTGACACGACGACCCCCTGCGGGTGCGGAGGGGAACTACAATGACTCGCCACTAAATTGGATTATCTTTATTTTTCTCTCTTTTTAGAAAAAGGCTCGCGACCCACCAGTTGAGAAACACTGCTTTAGAGGACGGGCGCAGTCTATTAAAGTTCCTCTAGTTCCCTCTTCTGGGAGGATGAGGGAGGGCATGGCCACTCATCACACATTACTGTATGTTCACACGTGGGCCCCTGTGGTATAACTGTGGTAAATCATACAGTGTTGGATTGTTTCAAAGTTACCCAGCACTATAGCCAGCAATAAATCCCACAGAGCCTTCCAATAAAATGTACTTCTGTGCAGCCAGTTGAGCTGGTTCCAAGCAATTACACCAAAGCGGAGCCTTTGATGTTTCTAAGCAACAAAGGAATAATGAAAAAACATTAACGTCTTACAATATCAAAGTATATTACGCAAGGAAATTAACTCCAACTCATACCTCTCAACATAGTTGGATCAGATTTCGAGGGTGGAGTTTGGTTGAAAACGTGGTAAGCAACTGGGTTTTGATAATACTCTAATAAATGTTTAATTATCAGGTGCTTTGGGACACCTAATAGTAATTTCTGTGTCTTGGCTGTATGTCGTGTACAAAACCAGCAGCCCCATTCACACCATCACAAGCTTCTCTGAGGCAGCTGTGATTGCTCAAATGCACCTAGTAAGTGGCTGCTGAGGCCTTTGAAATTTTGATTTCTTGTTCAAATGACTTTACCAAGCATTTATAGGGACTCTCCTTGTTGCTTTTAGGAGAGTATACGTTCTAAAGGATTGTCTTGTTTCCTGCTCATAATGCAATCAGCAAAAACAAGTCAAAATGTTGTGATCCAGCTTCAGCAGTCAATGTAGGATGTTGGTAAAGAAGTAATATTAAGGTTGTGCCAATGTAGCTGTGTAATAATTTAGTAAATACACTTAAATAGGACAACAAATACTAAATCAAAAGTGAAAGCAGCATCAGATGACTGTAACAGAAATGCATAGCAGCAGCCAGTTAGCTGTGTGCTCATCTATAGACATTACAGTTTGTGCCTGTAGTTGACAAACTAAACTTTGGCTCCTCAAAGCATTAACAGGAGCCAAAGTTTAGTTTGTTGCTTCCAGCTGTTTGTTGGAGCCTTTCCTCGGAGTTCATTAAATTCCTGCAGGACTAGACAGCTGCAGGATCCAAATGACTGTCTGAAAAACAGAAAAAGCATGAGCACATTTAGGCACAACAGCAGCAACTTCATTAATTACTTCTAGTTATACATTATGCCCAATTTGGAGACAGTATCAGCCAAGTCACAATGTACACTTGTCCTTACTTTTTGCTGTATAAGCTGCAAAGTCAGAACATTATTTTTTTGTCTGAAGTTTTTTGTCAATTTTTTTTCCAACTCGGGAGATTTTGCCATTTCACAGCAGGGAATTTGTATCATGCAAATTATGCACCATGCGAATGATGCATTACAGAATGTGATCTTGCTAATCGTTAAAGTCAGTACCAAAATAACTTTAACAGGTAGTCTGGTAACAATGGAAACACAATTTATTACAACACAGGTGGCTGTAGCTAGATAAATGATCTCATTGGACAGAAATTAAATGATCAAAATCATAAATTAACTTTGGATGTCTAGCTTAACAGTGCCCTTAAACTCACCAGTATCTCTTTTCTTGAGCTATTTTGAATGGCAGTCACTAAAACCACCAAAATATTACCTGTACCTGTAACTCTACCTGCTGTGCACAGCAGATAATCAGTAACTTCAGTTGTAGTTAACAAAATCAGCATGTGATGTCTTAGTTCATATTAACACACACTTCTACCCTATATGTTGCAGTAGTATAACAGATTTCCTGAACTGTAGTAATTATAGTTTTTGTGTGCCAATCCAATGTTTGCAGTGGCTCTATCTGGCCACCCCAATGGGAAAAAAAATCTGAAGGCGACCCTGCTGCTTATTAAATTGAAAAACTTTTGTTTTGAAAACAGCGCTTTTATTTTGCAAAGTCGAATCGGGTAACGAGAAGGAAGTGTAGCTAGCAGGCTACATGGTTGAAAGTAATTGACATGTCTCTCTAGTTTTGTGTTGATTATGTGTTTGTTAGACAAACGTGGTAGATTGCGTGAACCTTTACAAGGACGCATATGTTAACAACGAGCTCACAACTCCTGGTTTCACAATCCGTCGCTAGCGAGCTATCTTAGCTATCATAGTTAGCTAGGTTAGCTTTAGTTAGCTAAGTAGCATTACCGAAACACGGACGAGTTCTGTAAGTCAGTAATAAATCGTCTGGTGAGACATATGATCGTAGAAATTCTGTATGTAACTATAAACGACTATAAACAGGAGAATTAGTACAAGGTCATGAAAATTGGTGCATTTAGCTACAAGTACATATCTTTGGTACGAGCAGGCATATTAGGTCCCATGGTGTAATGGTTAGCACTCTGGACTTTGAATCCAGCGATCCGAGTTCAAATCTCGGTGGGACCTCATCCTTTTAATCCGAATGTCAGGTGTGTCTTTGATTATGTGTCTTCGGGGTGAAGGTATAAAGGCTGAGAATGTGAGACAAAGTCAAACAAGCTGGGAAATGTTCGCTTGCAATGTCTCGTACTTCTCTACCTTCACCCATTCTTTCCCAATGACAAAAATGGAGCTACGTGTGTCTATCAAAAAATGTAAAGTTACATTTCACATGAAGCCCCAAAGTAATGAAACACATACCCGCATATAGTTTGAATTTCTGAGTTTAATCTTCTTGTCAAATATGACATACACCGTTCTTTTCACCACCTCAGAGGCCTAAAATATATTACTTCTTTTACATAAAAATCCAATATGAAAAATAATGATTGTGCTTAAGTCATCTAAATACTGTCTCAGTTTATAGAAAACACACAAATACCAAACAAAAAGAAGATAAAAACAAAACAAACAACAAAATATCTTTACACAACAAATCTTTGGCTTAAAGTGAAACTCCGACACAAATGAATCATATGTTTCCATGGATATTTGTTAAAATCTAAAACAGGAACAAGGCTCACCTGTGATGTGGAGAGACTTTTCTACACTGGCCCTTTTTATAATGACATTACCAACATTCTGGACATTGTACATTTCATCTGAGGGCAATATATTTCAATTCCTTGCATTTTTTAGCTTCACAAAATAAAGCTTTCTATTACTTGTAGCAGTAGAGAAGCTGCAAATATCCTTGCAATGTAGTCATGTACCTTTATGTGTTTTAAAGCCTTGTTATTTTCACTTTAATACTCATTTACATCTGTGGTTAACACTGGAACAATCATTTTATTAGTAAAGATACTGTGGAAACCCAATACTGATTGCTGCATCTATGTAGGTAAAGATGGAGTTAAAATGTATCTAAAGACACTTTCTCCTTAGATAATCATAATACACGACTGCTTCCATTAAATCGCTTACTTTACTCTCTCCCACTTTGCATTAGGATCACAATTGAAATCATGCCAGTTTACACCTTAAACATGCCACTTACATTCTGCCACATTGTTTTGACCTTCTGAGCCCTCTTTGCTTTGAATACGGATGTAGAGAATCTTTAATACATTTGATAAATGGATTTTCTTTATAAATAGCAGAAAAAAAACCAACACAAAACAAATTAAACTATTATTTCGATCTCTTTTGGCAAGGATCGCCAAAGCTGGGTTGCTTTTTGGCTTTTCAGACCACTCCTTTGTAACTTTTTTAGTAAACTGACATCTAAATAAGTCTTCATCTTACAGAGCAGTGATTTGAACTGGATTCTCTTTAAAATACAGTCATACAGCCGAGCACGGCGGTGCCACCTGCACAAATGCAAATAAAAATGTCACTGCATACACACTTGATTGGAAAATATGTTAAAATCATATTAACATCTCCCCCGGATCCCCTAAGAGTCCAAATTTTGAAATGCTCCTGCTTTCTCATCTGCATAGCTGTGGTCCAAGCATGACTTTGTTGATAAAGTTGACAATTGCCACAGCTGGCTGTTCGGGGTCCATCTCTGCAAACAGGTGACACACGTTCTCTGTGGCAGCACCTGTCCGTCTGGCCACAAAGCCAAACATCCTGCACCGCAAAAGAGACATGAGAGGTCAAAAGACTGTAGAGCAAACAATATTTAATACTAACAGTAAACACATTTTGCCTGTAGAAGTCAGTGATATGTGATGGTGATCGATAGCCATGCAAAGGAGCACGTTGCACCAGGCGGTAATAATGCTCAAAAAGAGAAACACACAGTGACACAAGCACTTACTTGCTTGTCGTGCTATCAGAATTAGTCCACCTGAAGCACGGGCACACAAATAGAGACACAGAGACAAAGCGAAGGATCACATGAATTACAAGGACATGGACATTGTTTTGTAAGCGTTTGCACTGAGTAGAAACTTTTATTCACCTCTTAGAGTGAAAAAAAAGCAGACAAGCAACCCATAAAGAGAACTTATATTATTAAAAAATATAAGTCTATATAGCACATATCTCTTACAGCAACAGAAAGCACACTTAATATCACAATGTAGTGATAATCAGCAGTTGCATGTGTAAGCACGTCGTTTTTTTTTTTTTTTCTTTTTTAAACAGTGTAAAAATTGCACTGTGCTTATTGTCTCAGTGACCTACCTCTGATCTTGGGGGTCAAGACTGCTGAAAGTGACACTGTTGATTGGATAGTGTCTCCTAAAAAATAGCCTGTGTGAAAATAAACAACCTTATGACTCTTTTGTCTAACATTAGCGTCAGGTTTGAGTATGTCACATGAAAGGCTGTGTGTCAAACCCCATGTACAAACTGCATCATCATCTGCATGAAAAAGTTAATACAATAACACACGCTTCTAAAATTAACCAGTGAAACTCACTGAATTAAAACATGGTACTTTAAATGCCAAGTAAGATTGTAGCTCCTAAGACGTACCTTCTTTTGCTGTCGGTTAGCGTGATGCCCTGAGAGGACACTTTGAAGTGGACCACCGTTGCCACTGGACGTGGATTCAGAGCCAAAGTACACTTGGTTGCCTTGGAGACCGCTTCCGGCCCCGTTAGCGACTCCGTTTCTACAGAGTTCAGGTAGAGCACGTTGCAAGCTGTTTCATTAGCAAGATGAAAAAGATGTGGATTAATATTAATACGTGTTCTTTTAGGTCAGCGATGTGAAAATGTGAGACTTGAGCAGCCTCAACTGGTTGAAGGTAAGAACTGCAACTTCTACACCATGTGTGATCAATCTTCTGTCAGTCAAGGTGGAATAAACTTGTGTTGTACCTGCTCCTTGTTTGAGGAGGTCAGCTGCTGTGCTGGTATTTGTTGCACTCTGCATCTCCTGAAGCTCCCCAACCAGATCTGAAACATCATGGACTCAATTAAATATCAATATATGGGATATCTTCAGATTTGCTTAACTAATGATACTAATATTACCTTTTTCTGGGATGCGAAGGGCACATGGCAGAGAGATGGGAGTAATTGAATGCTGGTACACTAAGGCAGATAAGCTTCCTGTGATAAATAGAAAAGAGGTGAAACGTTACAACTGGTATAGATTTGAAGGGATCAAAAGAAACAGAAAAGGAGACTTAGAAGAAAGTAAATTTAAAAATTTTGCTTAAATTATCATTTTCCGTGCCTCATACATAGATAAATAAGTGAAACATATTGTGACACATAACTGACCGAAGTAGGACTCGTTCTGACAGCCCTTGATCTTCACTCCCCGTGGCCCAGTCTCGATGAGGAAGTGTCTCACCAGCTGTTCCAGAGGATCCCCTGGGAAAGAGGAGAGGAGTGGAGGGAGGAAGTGAGGATGAAAACCAAGGCAATGCAGAACACATTTTATAAAGATGCGTGAGCAAAAACACATAAAAATATAGCACAATGTAGTGCTGTATATAATATGCACCCTAGGAGTTTTTTCCATCATGACTGTACCTCATTTGTGTTTTCCATTCCATGCATGAACAGAAGGCATGACAGGTACAAAATCCTGACTTTTCGTCTCTAGTATACGTCAAGCAGCACAACTGGGTCGTACTTCAGACCTTCTCTTTCTGGTAAATGCCCTCGTTTTCAAGGGTTTAGTGTGTAATTCAGGCTAAAAATGTGTAGTGTCCTATTCCACGTCAAGATAACCCTCATAGAAAAATCAGTAGATATACACTTACTGATTTTGTTCTTTTTTTCTACTTTTATATGGCTAAGAAGTGTTAACCATGACAAAAAGCTAAATGTTTTGTGTGAAAAAGTGCAATGGATACCTTTGCTCCCAGCAATGTTGGCATTAGGAGGAGGAGTGGCCACTTTGAGGGCCAGACCATAGGCACCTTGGAAGGAATTACTGTCTCTGATGAGGAAAGTTCCTGGTTCCTTATCCTTCAACACAGCTATGGCTACGATGGAGAAGACACATTAGAGCTAAGGTGTTGTAGCATAAAATAAGAAACAGTGACAATGTATATATTGCAAAATGCTAACTACAACCATCCCTCATCACCCTTTGTTATCCCCCTCACCTTGGTCTCTAGAGATGCCTGGTTTGTACCAGTACTTGGAGCTGTCCTGGACAAACTTAGCATTCACCCTGATGTTTTCCTCCTCCCTACTGCTCTGTTGTGCAGATCCCCGTCTCTGCTCCCCCACAGCAGGGGAGAAACTAACGTGGTGCGTGGGGGACGGAGCCGAGGAGGCCCGGAGGAGTGAGTTGTGTCCATTCAGGGATCCAGCTGTGGAGGAAAAGCGTTTCTTCTCCGGAAGTGGTGGCTGGATGGCAGGGATAGTGACTGCAGTGTACCCGGTGTATGGGACATGGGGGACATTTAATAATGAGTAGTAATAGGATGCTAAAGGGAAGTTTGGTGTGTGATATCCATCAGGTACAGGTGATGGAGGTTTGGTGTCGGCTGAGCTGTCTCTGTCTGGAGTCAGTCTTTGTCCTGCTACATCTGTAGCAGATGCGGAACGCTGAGGAGATGCCTGCAGCTCTGGGGAGCCAACAGGAGAGTTTGGGGAAGTGGTGGAAGGACTAGACGTTAGGGAGGTAGAAGGATTCACTGATACACTTCTGCTGCAGTCAGATGGGGAATCAGTAGGAAGGGCGGACCCATTGAGCTGCACTTGGACTGGAGTGATGATGACAGTAGCATAATTTGAAGCACGTGATTGGTTAGAACCATCTGCACTTCCTGTGACTTTGGCTGCTCCAACCTTAGGATCCGGACTCCAGCTCTGAGAGGACTCACTTGATGGCTGTGTGAGGTTTATAGATACGGTTGGAGTTTGGGTTTGTGCTTCTGTTGGTACTGGTGTGATAGTTTTGCTGTTGGACTCCAGTTGTGTCGAAGTTTCTTGGCTTTGAGGACGGCTATCAGCAGTTACACTAATGAAAAGGCAAAGTTTAGAAAAATTTAAGAAAATGAGTATTTCCAGCATTTACAAAAGCCAAAAAAGAACATTTTACCCACCTGTCTTCTGTGTGTGTTGGGCTGCTGCTACCAATAAGTGTATAGTCATGGTCGGAGTCCAATCCAGGGGTGCTTGACTGACAGTTAGAGTCAGATTTACTCTCTGAACCTTGAGAGACCTTGTCATCCTCTGTGTCAGTCTTGGCCTTTTCCACTTCGATAGGAAAGATTAAAAGACATGAGATGAAGGTATGACAAAGAAATGACCGATGAGTGATACAAAAAGCAAGAAAGCTTAATCCATCCTACTGGATCTGTCCTCATTCACCTTTGAGATGCTCAGTGTGCGCCTGGTCTCTGGGTCCTGAGGGCGTCTCAGGCAGCCTTCCTCTCCCAGGAGATGGGCTGCTAGCTGGCAGAGGCGAAGCTGATCCAGAGTACCCCGAGGCATAACCCCGACTCTCATGGCTCTCAGCTGGGGACGACTGGTAAGGAGAACAGGGGCAGGAGTGGCGGGGCTGTGGAGGGGTGTGATATCCACTGCTGGCTCCATCCCGAACATCTAAGAGTGAATGGGGAATGGGGTAGTTCTGGTGAGGTGCGAGGGCAAGTCTAGGTTGCTCCGGGTTTGGAACCTGGTCCAAAGTGGAGTGACAGAGGCGAAATGCTGGCATGGCTGGTTTGCACTGCCAGAACTCTGCCTCTCTTGTCATCTCCCATGGATTTTCAGTTTCCCATAGCGGAGGTGCCTCTCTTGTTCGTTGTACCCCTGCTCCTTGGGACCAGTGTGGGTTTTCAGCCTGGTCTGGGTGCAGTGGGTGGAATGTTCTGACTGACTGGAGCTCTCGCCTGCTGGAGCAGTCCTGACAGTGGCAACCAGACGAAGGTTTGGGAGAGCCGAAGAACATTTCTCTGTAAGGGCTCGATGGCTGCGACTGGTGTGGGGAGAGGTGAGAGCCTGGGCCGTGGCTGGAATAATGGAAAAGATGACACTCCTCCCCAGTGTAGAGTCTGTTTGAGGCTGGCAGGGTGTGACTGTGTGGGTGTTCATGAGTGGGATAAGGGTAGCATGGCCTGTGGAGACAAGGCAGGGATGGAGGAGGGGGAGGTGAACGTTCCCATGGTAACTCTGGTAAAGGATGGGCACTATGACGATGGCAGAGTTCCATATGAGCTGAAAGGGGAGGAGGAGACACCGATTTGGATGGTAACGCTGGCAGAGTTTGGCTTTTTGGGTGGTTTTTAATGCTGTTGCATCGTCCGAGACAGTGACCATTGGAGAGACAGAGCTCTCTGTCCCGCTCCCATCCCACATCAACACACTTCATACTTGCTCGACTGCAGCATGATTGTTCTCGCCTCAAACCCCCAGGACTCGAAGGGTCTCCATCATCTAAAATTGCTGTTTCTCTATCCCTTTCTTTTCCTCTTGCCTTCTCCTTTGCTCTATCTTCCCCATCTCCTCTCCTCAATGGAGAGTCAATGTTGTCTTTTTCAGGACAGTCCATGGATGGAGAGGTGTCTCCGGGGCGATCAGAGGGGACCGAGGAGCAGCTGGAGTTGGGGCTGTAGGTAAGAGGCTGGGGCTGGGTGGGAGCTTGGGGCTTCACCGTTGGGCTGCTAGTGAGGCATCCATTGGGTGATGCTGCTGAGGCAGTTGCACCTGGTCCACGGCGCTTTTTCACTTGAGCGTACAAGCTGCCGTCCAGAGGCCCCCTCGTATGAGAGATATCTGATAGAAAGAAGAAGAAAATGTGATGCCATGGTTGATTTCACCCTCTTATGCAAAGCTTGTGTTTTACACCTGTGTGTATGTTTCTTACTTTCCATGCTGTCTTGATGGTGCAGATTGAAGTTCTCA
This sequence comes from Amphiprion ocellaris, assembly GCF_022539595.1. Lineage (NCBI taxonomy): Eukaryota > Metazoa > Chordata > Actinopteri > Pomacentridae > Amphiprion > Amphiprion ocellaris. The sequence continues at coordinate 22,187,171 of NC_072770.1, read as the reverse complement.
TAGGAGTCCCATCTGACCACAGGATCCGAGGTGTTGTAGTCCACTTTGATGGAGGCATCATTCTTGCGGTATTCTCGACCTTGGAAAGCAGACGTATTGATATGAAACACAAAAGAAATGTTAAAGATGAGATTAGGATGCATGCATCTAGGAACGCAATGACAGGCAGACTGATGATAATATTCACCTTTCATTTTTTCTGGGCCAGTGGAGAAGATAAACTCCACTGTAGCATCTGGAGGGAACCTGTCATCTACAGAAAGACAAGAAAAAAGGCAGGGACTAAAATATCCAGACTGTAACAGCAGAGAGCGATAAAAACATCCACAACATGGTGTGATCTGTGAAGTAGAAAAACAGAAGTTAAAAAAAAGATACTTGCTTTTACTCCTTTCATAATGGAAATAAATAGGCCAAAAAGACAGAAAGAAGATTTTTAGAAGACAGAAAATGGCCTAAGTAAACAGAGCAGCAAATCTTTTATCTGAAATGAGCTTTCTTTTTACTTTCTTGCCTGAGTGTGGATATTATTATTTATACATTATATCTATGCTTCAGCACGTAACACTTACATGCAGCTGTGATGAGGCTGCTGCTTAGTGGACCATGTGCAAACATTTCAGTTTCATTGGAAGTGACACTGTCATTAGCTGTTTGGCTCAAAATACACACATACTCCGCAATGGTCTGAAGAATAAAGGGGTCTTGATTTGCACAGTCATTTAAACGATTTCAAGAGAAAAACAAGAATATGGAGCAGGAGATGTCCTATTTATTTTTTCATATGTTTACTCTATATTCAAGAGAAAAGAAGCAGGCCACAGTGATGTAGTACACCTCAACACAATGCATTGTGGGTTAGTTGCTAAGTTACGGCAAGTGTTGCATTCAATGTTCGCAATAATGTTGGAATTTTTGTAAGAACTTGTCGTCTCGAGGGTTGCTTTCGGGCCGCATGTGGCCCGCGAGCCGCTAGTTGAATAGGGTTGCTTTAGATGGTTGGAAAGGGGTCATTGGGGGGTGGGCCAGTTGTGAAGGGCCCGCGGGCCGCCAATTGAATAGGCCCACCTTAGAGCAACGCCTCTATGATGGTTGAAAAATTGAAAATTTCTATCACTTTCCTGTCCATGCACTTCCAAACTACTGAGCCTGTATTTTTGTACCTGTGCCGGCCAAGTCCAGTTCAGTCTTGCCAAACCACAGCTGGGCTCCATGAACAGTGCAGGTGTGGAACTGGACTCTGAAGACCACCTCCCTCTCTGCCGCTCGGCTCCGTCGGTGGTAGCACTTCACCTAGAGACAAGATGGAGAAAAGAGAAAAATGTACAATACTAAGCCTCACTTCAAATGGAATGTCTCGAAATATTGATCGACAAATAACCAAGCGTGATAAACCAGTAAATCTCATTTTCATTTGCGTGTAGGAGTTGTTGCTGCTGTGGCAACCAACTACACTGAGGTAAATGAAATACCTGCATATATATCTGGATGGCTAAGAGCTTGTTGTATGGATGTGTGCACACTCTTAAAGAGACATGCTAAATAGTGGCAGGAAATACTTAGGTATGCCAAGTCTGCAGAGGATTTAAAGCTTCAGCAAGAAAAATTAGGAGAAAAAAAGTGTTTTATGCAGCAGTTTAATAAGGGATAATGGAAGCCGCAGACTGCCGCAGTGGTAATTGCAGTTAATGCAGTGATGTACTGTGTATATGTGTGGATTTTGAGGTATTGATATAGGACTCATGATACACTATTTCTCACCATAATGTCACCCTTTAACAGTAGCGCCGGCTCCATAGTCACACACAGCTTTCTTGCTCTGGAGCTCTGAGGATCACTGGACACACACACACACACACACACACACACACAATAAAAACTGCTTAAAACGCCCATAAAACAAGTCAAAACATGTCTCAGTTTGGTAAAACAACGGTAAACAACATTTACCTTAACATAAGCACAGACCAGACTACACCTAAACACAGTCAGTGGCCTATAGAATCAACAACTGTCAAAATGACTGAGTGAAGGAAAGGCGTTTGCCCGCTGGAGGTGGACTGGAACCACACAGACAGTGATCCAACTGGACAACTGACCAAACACTTACTAGACGCCTGAGGTGTAGACCAGTTGTAGAGATTGGTAGATTTTCAAGAAAGGATAATAACCTGCAAATGCAGAGAGAAGTTGAGAACAATTTTAAAAATGTGAGAGTTTGCAGACAAAGGCCTTATTGTTGTTATTTTTTTCCCTTAACGTTGTAAAACAATTTTTGTTCCCAGTTCAACATTCAGAATTACCATTACAACACTGCAAGCTATTATAGCAACATTAGTTTGCGTAAAACTGACCTCCTCCTGCCTGGAAGTTTGGTAAAGAGGGAATGAGGATCTGGTGAAGGAACAGAGGACTGCTGTTCATTTTGATGGTACCTGATAACAAACCACCAAAGTAGTAGATGTACCTGTCCGAGAGAGGCAGAGAAATGATGGGACGAGATAAGTAAGACAATAATAGCAGAAATAATAATCATATATGGCAAAGGAGGAAATACATAGTACAAAAATGAGTGTGTCAGACCTGTTCTGAGAGGGCTGCAGGGAAGACGAGACTTTATCTTCACAGAACTTCCTCATTGCCAATGTGGTAAGAGCCTGATCCGCTCTGTGGACACAACCAGGAGTGCTTTAATTAATATTTTAGTGCAGATGTGTGCAAGCAAAATGTAGCGTGTTCTAGTTTTCTAGTGTATCATTTGAAGGTAATGAGGTGGATGAGCAGAGTAAATCATGAATGCATGATTCTGAATGAATTTTCTCTGTCTTTTATGATAAAAAAAAAAACTAACTACATCTGGGTTTTGGACTGTTGTGTTGGAGAAAACAAGCAATTTATGCCAACTTTGGCTGTGAAAAATGTTTCAATTTTCATTATTTTTAGTATACTAGATAATTCAGAAATCTATTAAAGAACTGAGACACAAGGGTGTTTTATGGACATATGCAGTTGTCAGGTGCACATGTTTTACATCCATTTATGTGAATAGCAGATCCTTCAACATGTTGGCATAGACAGTGGTAAAAATCCAGATTACCCAGCTGATATCTTGCTGTAGTGCATGTAAGCTGCCACAATGACCCCAGTCTTTCCTTTGTTTCCCTGTCAGAACACAGAACAAAGTGGTTATGAATGAGTTTTTTTTCCATTTTTAAAATTTTTTTTCACAGCAAAGCAGTCAGATGTGTGTCCAGGCTGCACTCACTTTGCAGTGCAGGACCACCACATTGTTGGGGTCGGAGGTCAGCCAGGTCTCCATGGCCTTACAAACAGCACAAATCCTGTCCAGAGGCGGGGCATGAAGATCAGGCCAACCGTAGTCCTGCACCTGAATCACAGTTGAGGATTTCTGTTTCAGATTCTGGTGGTTTTTGATGATGTCAAACCATTCCACTGACCTCAAACATACAGTGACATACACTGATCAGCCACAACAATGAAATCCCTGACAGGTGAAGTGAATAAAATAAAATAAATAATTAAATAAATGTCATCTGATTAGGATGTCCCCTAATCGACTTTCTTTAGAGGTTCTCTAGGCATGTCAAGCTCAGAGATAGACCCAGAACTTGCTGGAAGGATTACATCTCTCATCTGGTGTCTGGTGCCTAGTCACCTGCTGCCTCCGTGACCGCAGAAAAAGCATGGATGGATTTCATTACAAAGTTATGTTCTGCTTGGAAACCTTGGATCCTGGATGTCATGTGGAAGCCACTTTGACATACACCACTCATCTAAACACTGTTGCACACCAGACATAGCCGCCATAGAAACAACCTTTCCTATGGTTCTAATGTGGCCTCTCCAAGCAGCACTATGCACCCTGCAAAAACTGCCTGGGGGAGTCTCAAGGAACAGCCCAGGACACTGACCAGGCCTCCAAACTCCCCAAATCCCAATCCAACTGAACATCTGTTTGATCAAGCCTGATCCAGGAAGGCCACACCCTGCAGCCCACAGGCCTCAAAGGGTCCGCTGCCAACGTCATAGTGACACCACAGGACACCAACAGAGTCCGATGTCTATGCAATGATGGGTCAGAGCTGTTTTGACGATATGACGGAAACCTTCGGAATATGGCAGGTGGTCTTAATGTTGTGGTGGATCAGTGTTTGTCACATTCATGATTTATGCATTTAAGTCATGCCTACTCTAGGCTGTGTCACCTGCTATCTTTTCATGTGTTTATACTGGTACCTTTGGGTTTAGTCTGGTGATGTCATGTCTCTTCTCTGATAAATTCAGGAGCTGGAAAAGACAGAGACACAGAGGATGATATTAATATTTAGTCACAGAAATAAAACTTATTTAACACTTAAAAAAAATGTAATAGCAGCCAGTAGCAATGTTTAAGTGTACTCCAACAGTATTCAGCCAGTAATTCATTTAACATCTAATTATGTCTGTTTTAACTAACCAAAAACTTATCCTGGTGCTTGGATTTTAGCATGGAGGCCACCTCCTGCAGGTTTCTGCGGTATCGCTGCTCGTCCAGGTCTGGCAGGAAGAAGACAGAGATGATCCTCTCTGTGATGTAGGTGAGGTCAAAGTTGTAATGGTGCTCCATCACATGCTCCATCACTTGTTCCACGCTTTTACTCCTGAATGTTATGAAAATCCAATCTTTTAGTGCAGCCAAAACAACCATTAGAACTGTCAAAGTTATAGTCTTTAATGGTGATTTTACTGTATTTTTGTTTTCTCTATCTGTTACACATATAAAAATGTCATTGTCTGGATGAGTTTCATTCAGGTTTTGTAGTACCTTGGTAAGGAGCCTCTCTTCTTCTGTGATTTAGTGGAACTCTGCTGAGAACACAAACAAACAAGAGTTACGGTGCTGCAAAACGACACATTGCATTACTAATTTAAAACTTCTTTGTAACAGGCATATGTACAAACTTACCAGGTCTGGTGTTGAGGTGCAAGTTGGAGTCACCTGAAAGGAAAGAAGCATATGTTTAGTTTTTGCAGCAGTCACACACATGCATACACTGGAAATGAACCAGCACATGCCAAGTCATCTGTTTGGTTTAATGCTCTTGGTCGCGCTCCAGCAGTGCAGATGAAGGGATGGAAGGCTGGGGGATGAGGAAGAAGGATGAGGAGCTGATGGAGAAGATAGTAAAATTCATTCTCACTCTACTTCTGTCATCTGCAGCAGCTGGTTCAAGAAGAGGCTGCCAGCACAGATTTGGCCGTTACAGATGATGGGCTAGTGACTCATGACGTCAGACAAAACACACACACACACACACACTCATATATGTATAGAAACAAGCACCGCAACATATACAGTATGTGTCCTCAAATCTCTGACTTCTTTTAGTTCTTTTTCACTCTGTAGAACCGCTGCCTGGCGTTTAATGTGCTGACCAGACATTTGAATAAACAGAAGTGCTGCTCAGCATATTAAGAGGCCCTCAATAAAAATGATTGATGTTGTTTTTTGGTCTCTTTAAAAAGAAAGAGAGGATAGAGAAGGATAAAGTTTACTGGAGGAAGCCTCTACATGTGGCTTGCAGTCCTTGTACTCTGCCGGTGAGCCAACAGCAACTTGCCAAAACCACAAACACACGTATACAGAGAGAGAGAGAGAGAGAGAGAAGCTGAGGTCATTTAAACAGGGTACAGCCACAACTATACAAATAAACTTTAACAGGTTTCTGTAGCTTCTTCTGTTCTGGATTGTTTATCTGAGTCTAGACACTCAAGTGACATGGTAGTAGAAACTGATTAGTGGTTTGCTGAAATGAGATTGAATAATTTCTAAGTCATATCAAATGATCAAACACGATAAAGATTAACACATGCAAGAAAATGTACAAATCACACCACTTAAATGGACAATGGAGGAAGCCAGCCAAGAAATCTAATCAAACATTTAGTGTTCCAGTACAGCTACGAGCACCGACAGTGAACCTCGACAGGTGACACCATGTCAGCTCTTGACCTTTCAACTTTCCCGTGAGATTGATTGGCAGCCGAGTCGCCCTCTGTGACCAGCTGCTGGTAAGTGCTGACAGGAGGCAGGCAACAGGTTAACAAGTGAAATACCTGACAGTCATGAAGAGCTACAACTGGACGTATCCCAGGAAAACAGCAGCAATGATGCAGCAATACGTTCTCCAGTTTTATGTCGACAGAACAAGTCGAGGTGCGATCAGTGATGTAGGACGTTTTTGTGACTAAATGCAAGATCGATTTTATCCCTGACAAATATATACCCCCTTACAGTCACTACAAGTGTTTGCTGGGTTCCAGCTCTTGAGAAATTCACTTGTAAGGGCATTTGTTTTCACTGACACGCTAGGTGCAGATAATGTTCATGTTTTGTTGGCATCGTGCCTCATCAAGTCAGAAGTATCAGCAAGATGTTCTGATGATGAACAGTTGAATCTGAATTAATTCCACCACCGTCAGGGGCTGCCGCATCAACGTCCCCATTCAGCACCTCAGAGAGAGACATTAATAATATAAGCTGATGAGCCACAACATTATGATCACCCCTGCTGAATATGTTGTTGGTGTTTTGCATACTGCCAAAACAGGATATCCCTATCTCCACAAAGATATATTACTATGCAGCTAAAGTGCAATCTCATTTAGGTTTTGAAAGAAACTTTTATAATTTATTTCTGAAACAAATGCATTTTCTTCATTATCAGTCTTTAGGAAAGGCCTCCAAAGACAATGTGAGGGGGATGGAGGCATAAGTAACAGTTCTTTCACCCACAAGAAGAGGGTTTGCGTCTAGTGCGGGACCATTATTCTTACATTTGGTTTGGTTAGGTTTAAGAACCCAAACTGTGTGGTTCGGTTTCAGAAATGATTACTCTTTGGTTAACATCTTCACAACGATAACTATGTGTTAGAAGCTTGGTTAAGGTTAGGCACCAAAATTACTTGGTTAGGTTTAGGGAAATAGCATGATTTGGGTTAAAATATGACACATTCACAACATTTCTGAGGCTTCTCCTCCATTTTTTGGGTCAACAGTGTGATGAGACCCAGCCCATCTAATATATGACCGTTTTGCCAAAAAGGAGTGACAATAAAACAATAAAATAAACAACAATATGTTGATATAAACACATGTTTGATCCAGCACAAGCAAATGTAATCAGGCGGAGAGATGTTTCTGGAATATAATATTTATGTTTTACATAACTGAGGATGCAGTTAAGTTGTAAAAGAACGTAACTGTAGGAAGAGTTCATAGAACGGATTCTAGAGGCCATTTTTCCTCTGCATGAACTTACAGGTTGTTTTAGGGTCTTTGAGCCTGTTCTGACCAAATGAACCTTGCAGAACCTGTTTCAGGCCTATTTGTGAGACAAAAAAAAAGTACCTGCTCCACTGTCAGACCTGAAAAACTGCTTTATGGGTCTCACTGCTGATTGATTAGGACAAATGCTATGTACCTAAACAAGGGTACAACAAACAGTTTTTTCTACCTTCTCTGAGTCATCACTGAGCAGCAGCTTTTTCCACCCAAACATCAATGTAAAATGCATCATCTTGACTAACACAACAAACCATCCATTGTTCTATTTCCAACATGCCCCTAGAACCAGAGTCCAGTAACTAATATTTGTTGCTGTTTTGGCAGGCTGTTCGGCTCTACACCGGAATGGAAATGGAGAACCTGAAAGGGCCGATTATGAAGCCGTTGCTGTGAATGTTCATGCCACCTCCACCTCCTGCAGCAGAAAGCTGTCTTAAAACACCTCTGAAGCCACCCTGTGATATGTGGTGCCTGATACTAAAAGCAGATCCTTGAACTTCTGCAAGCTGCAAGTTGGAGACTGGTTCCAGCACATTCCCCAACACCCTGCCTTCGTTTTTTGGACGGCATTCATCACTGCTGAATGCCTCACAAGCCTGGACATTTTGCAGATGCTCCCAAATCATGATCATTTATGTGCTGTTACATTACTGTCAGTGAGTTTACTATCATAATCATATCATAAGAGGGACATTACATATGATTTATTTATTTATTTTTCAACTCCAACAGATTTGTCAAGTACGGAAATCTACTTTCCTATTCTATTACACAATCACAAATAGTATTTTTCTCATTTCATGACACACACACTCATAGTCTCTGTGATACACAAACTGGAGATGGCAAACAATGCTGCAGTGGGGAGCTCAGAGTGAAGCTGTCAGAAAGTGTAGGAGACTGTGACAGAGAAATGGAAGGAAACATAAACAGGCATGTGATCCAGGGAGGAATGAGTAGAAGGGGGGAGTGAAGGGGAAAAGGGCATGCAGTAATTGGTTACAGAGAAAAGTCAAAATATGCTCCTGCCGAACTGACAAGATGATGTCATTCTGTGATTACTGTCATGCAGGGTTCACACAGACACACAACCAACATACCAACACTCCTCATTTGTCACTCTATTCCTATTCACTGCATTTTTTTTTAGACTCTGAACTCTAATGTTCACCACTGACATTATGTACTTTAGAGTGTCGCTGTAAAGGGACAGCTCACATAAAGCCTATACAATAGGAAATGAAAGAACATGGAGATTCCGCCATAGGGAAGAACCCTTAACAGGTTTAATAATGGTAGTTAACTGGATAAAGTGGTCGCTTCCAGGAAGGAACAGTAGGAGACAGACACAACACACACGCACACAGGCACACACACACACACACACACACACACACACATGCAGACCCAAGGAGCCCGAGGTGAAACCTGAAGGCAGAAAGTATAGGAACGCAGCATCAAGGCAGAAGATACCAGAGTCAACAGGAAGCAATTTGCAACAGGATGTCAGTGCTGGGTTCACACATACATAGACACACACACATAGACACACACACACACACAAATACACGCAGAGCATACACGTGTCTTTGGTAGCTCTACCAGCCTCAGGGTCTTCATTAATGCATGCGGACTGTTAGCTGGAGCCACTGGGAATGAAGCCATCTGGTTCAGTTTGTCTTGTTCATCAGTTAGTATTTAGTGAGGTGCCAGTGACAGCACCCGATCCCACCCTCAGGGACCGGTTGACTGGTAGCGGACTGGATGTCTGATCTGTTTAGTGGGGGTTCAAATAGTAATCGTTCTGTAATTTACAGCTTTTCTCCGTTATCTTCGGCTCAACGTTTTGGACTGTTTTGAGAAGTTTACTTTCTTGCTGAGACTCATGTCTTTGGGATGAACACAGAGCTACAGCCAGTGATCTGCTTGGCATAAAGACGGTAAATGGGGAAACAGCTAACACTCCAGCAGAGATGGGTGCAGCTATTTTCTTAGTTTCAGACAAATCCAAGGTAGATGTTTCTCTTTGTTTGCAGCCTTTATACTAAGATAAGCCAAGATCAACTGCTGGCTCTGGCTTCAATTGACACACATGTCAGTGATATCTAATAAAAATACATCATTTCCCAGAATGTTGAGCTATTTCTTTAAGAGTACCTTGACCTTCAGGAAACTATGAAGGACATTTTTCAGTATTTTCTCAAATTCACAGTCTATCTGATCAACAAAACATGACTGACTGACTAATTAATATTAATTACAGTCCTACATTAAACTTTCAGAGTTTCCTGGCAGCTAATCCCCTCCACAACAGAGTGACTGTAGCAGGGATCTGAATGTGATCTGATAACTGCCACTTCTTGAATCATCTCTGCTATTCCAGTGAGAGGAAATCCAACACACAGATCTGCCAAAGCAGGGGAAGCAGGAGATAAGTGTGTGTTTGAGACGCAGGCATCAGTTTGCCATCCAGGAGGAGCGAGTTTCACTCTGACAGTCAGCTCCGAGCTGACATCACTCTCTGGAGAGGGAAGAAGTGAGTAAGCCTTCCTATCCGAAAGTGGAAAAAGCCAAACAACCACAGTTTATTCCAAGTTCCATAGTCTCACAAAAGCACTAATCCGCAAAGTCGACTGGAAGCTAAAATAAAAAATCGGAGGGTTTTTATTTTTACGCAGACTGTTAACATTTCTCCCAGGGCACCTGAGGGCAAATACAGGAGTGGTTGGAGTGATTTACAGGAGTGATTCAGGAAGGCTTCACTTGAAAGTGTGGCATCCCCACTCTTTTTCGTCTCATTATGGCTCGCTGCCTTCTCTCATCTTTGAACTCTTGTGTCTCTATTTCCTTCCCTCCTGCCGTCTGTCACTCTCTTCTATTTCTACTACAACATTACTCCCTGTCTCTGTGCTTACAAAGCCTGGGGGGCAGGATGACAACAATCATCGCTGCCATGAGATACAAGTATGCGCTCCCCCTGAATAAACAACATCAGACGACAAAGAGCACCTCGATAAGCATCACGTACAGCCGGGGCACGCCACTAACAAACTGGCCTGCAGGAGAAGGCAACAAGGGCTCAAAGCAAAACCGTCTAGGGAGTAGAAAAATAGGCAGAGCTTAGAAGAGAGAACAAAAAAAAAGACACAGGAAGACTGGAAGTGGAAAGAGGAGAGGCAAACGGAGACAGAAAACGAGAGCGAGCGCTGAGCAGGAGAGAGATGTCAACAGCTGAACATGCCTCCTGACCACTGACACAGAGCAGAGATTTCACAGAGCTATTTTGATAGAGCTCCTTATTTTAGACCACATGTCCCTCAGAACACTTAAAGGCTCATTTTGTCTATTTGTCTGTCAGTCATCTCACCAATCCACTTGCTTTTATCTGCAGGAGATCTGACATTTGATTCGTATCATGAGCCTGATGGCTACAGCAGACTAACATACATTTGTAGCTGGCGTTTTGCCCAGCTACATTTAACACTCGATAATTTAAAGCATCACATAGATTAATAGAAATTCCCTGTCTATATCCAACTGATATCAAAAGAGATATACTACAAATTACAATCTTTGAGCTAAAACAATTATAAAATTATAGTTTTAAAAAAAAAAAAAAAATTATATAATTCCTGGAATATTAAACAAAGTTTGCTGTGCAGCTATCGCTTGGCTCGGGCTCTCAGGAAATTAAAAGCAAAGGGTAAATATAAACACTCATGCATCTGTGTGTGTGTGTGTGTGTGTGTGTGTGTGTGTGTGTGTGTGTGTGTGTGTGGTAAATCGAGTAAAGCAGTAAAATTAAATTAACCATGATAATTATTTGCACACAGTACATCGTGGCAGCAATGCTTATAGCGACAACAAAGTGAAAATGATAAGCCTCCACAAAGATGTTCATCTGATTGTTTTTCATACTCTGTTAACATCTAACATCCTTCTCAAATTTCCATCTCTATTAACTTAGCCATTTCCACCTTTAGACTGATGTGTAATGTTACTTTGCCTTAGCACAGGACAGCACGTCTGCCTGCTGGTGAGACATGAACAACAGCAACGGTTGGAAATTGTGGCTGAATATGCCTCAAAGGACAAGAGCCACAGAGACTCAACACATCTGGACTGTAGCTGGATGGATTATTGGTATTTTGCCTTAAAAAAACTGAGGGGAATTTGAGAAAAATCTTACAACTTTGCAGGGATCTGTTCTAGCCCCACTGGCTCTAATTAGTACAAATGAGCATGATTATGTACAACACTAGCATATTATGCACACACACAGGGCATCACGACCGCTATATCAATTCATAAATCAGCGGGAAATGTTAGGAGAGCAGCTGGTGTGTAGGAGCAGACACTGTAACCATCTGTATTTCACTACGCAACATTAAGAGCCGTCAGATGATGTCAGGACAGCTGACTGGGTCTGATATAGAGCAGTTTGCCTCTGTCAGCGGTCCTTTGGTCAGACATGTTTCTTAAGCATAAATATGCATAAAAGCTCCTTGGACACAGCACAAAACAGACAGATATAATAAAAAGGTAACCGGAGAAAGCACCGTAACAGCTTGAAGTTGTACATGAAGAAGTTATACAGAATTTATAGCATCAGTCTATAAGTAATGCATGGAAGTACATACAGATGCAGATGTATGCAGAGACAGATGCACACAAGTATACAGACAAAAGCAGACAGACACAGAAGCTGGCAAACACCCCAAAAACACATCTAATCTATGCAAAAAAGGAGGTCATTTACAGGCATGTATAGTAGCATATAGAAGAGGGTTTAGGTACAGTGTCCATCATCTGCTAACCTGCACTTCTTAATAACAAACTCATTAAAAAGTAAATCTTATGAATTCATCCTCAAGTATAAATAAATAAAATCTGTGTATTTTTTGTAGGTCACAGCAGGAGTCTCCACTTCAATTTCTGCACTTGCCTTAATCACAGAAAACGAAATCCTCTTTCTGGGCAAAGCAAGAGCACTCTGGCTGCGGCTTTAATGGAATAATATGCACAATCACATGCTGCATTATCAGCACCGTGGAAAAGGTTTAAAGATGTTAGATTGTTACTCCGAGGCAGATACATTCACAACAAGCTGCAAGAAAAAGTTGAAAGTGACATGCAGAGTATAAACAGGCTAAACTAAACCCAGAGCATTAAATAGAGCACAGAGCATGTTTTTTGTTTTTTTACCTCTCAACAAGCAGCTTCAGTCTTTCCCTCTGCCTCTGAGCAGTCCTGTGTGGAGTGTGATACACCACCTCCCTCTCGCTCCCTCAAACACACAAACTCTCTGCTCACTCCCTCTCACCAACTCACTTTGCCTCCCTCCTCCTCCACGATAACACACACACAAACACACACACACACTCGCTCTGCCAGCAGCACATGCAATATAACGTTTCCCCTCTCCCTCCGCCTCTGTCATACGCACTCAGACAGCGAAGCACGACAACTCTGCGAGTGCTTTCCCCTGCACATGCACTCACACATACATCAATATGCCACATTCAGACTGCAGGCAGCCCTGTAAAGTCACAGGATGCTGATGTCCAGCGACCTCAGCAGTGGCCTGAGGCTGAGGGAGAGAGACGGAATAAAAGTGGCAGTGGGGGGCAAAAAAAAAAAAGGCTGAACTGGATGAAGATGATGAGACAGGCAAAGACAAGCAGATGCTCAAAGGATGGAGGAGAACAAAAAAAACTTTAACTGTGACTGGATATCACACTGATAAGCCTTTAAAAAAAGCCTTAAACACTTGAAATAGGGAAAAGAAGGCCACAGAGAAAATGGGAGAAGCTTTAATTGTGACTGTAAAACATCAGAAAAGGCAGAAATCTGAGCGATTAGAGGTATCAGAAGAAGATGATGACAGTGGAATGCAAGAGATGAAAGAGATAAAAAAAGAAAGGAAGTAATATGTTATGAGAAAGACATATAGGAGAGGATAGCGAGGCATGAAGCAGACATCAGCCTTGACTCTTTATTTATGAATACCCCCAAATGGGACTGATTACATATATATACACTCACACACACACATAGTCTGCCTCCCCAGCTGCCTCTCACTTATTTGTGTATCCCCATGATCACTCACTGCCAGGCATCTATGGCACTCTTGTTATTTTCTATATTTACCCGCTCAGACTTCTCCTATCCAGACTGATCATCATCCTGTGTGATGACGTCCCCTCACGTCCACGGCAACCACTTTCCTGCAGCCTCGGAGAATTGTTTTTAGCTATTGCCGTGGTGACCAGGGGGATGAGTATGACAAAAATAATAATCCTCTTTTAATGCATGCTGCTAAGGCACAACAGCTGGTAGTGTCCAGTCATGCAACATTACATGGGTGGGAGTACAACTGTATTTTTGAGAATCAGAAAGAGGAGCCATTTAAAGGGCTGTTTAAGGGTTAAGACTTGGTTTGAGTGTTAATGTTAGAATTAGGTTAAGGGTAAAGGGTTGGGGAAAGCATGCAAATGAAAAGAGAGCAATACAAACGTGTACGTGAGGAAGTAGAGGACAGGAAGGCATGCAACTACACACCTTGATGAATTCAAAAACAGAAGTTAAGGTGAAAAAGTACATTTTTTGTGTGTATTTGTGGTTTGTGCTGCTGGACAGTGAGGCTCGCCAGCCCAGTTACAGCAAGGTCGTGAACTCACTCAGTAGCGTGTGATACTGAGCTGCAGTGAGCAGGGTCACATGAGAGCAGAGGCAGAGCTACTGCCAATGGTCGGACATAAGCTGTGGACAGAGAGAGTGCCTCTCTCACACAGTGGAAACGTGTCATCTTAAAATGAAACAGTCTTCTCCTGCTCCAAAGCCTGCAAAGGTCAGGCACCGTACTCAGTTAAGCCTGCACTTGCAGACTGTTTACACATACATCATCCTCACTGGCAGCTGATAGCATTTATTAGGGCTGTCTGGGATGTTCTGATGAAATTCAGTGGACTTTAATCAGACAACACAGTGATTTGAAGTGTTTACTGGGCTATTTTTGCTCTTATTTTTACATTGTTTCACATCAGAGTACCCACAGTACTGCTTGTGTTCAGGTAAATGCACTAGAAAGCAAAAAGCCAATTCTCCGGTAGCCTCTTTTTCACCTTCTGTATTCGGCTTTCTTCTGCCACACAGAAGCAGATCTACAGATAGACACACACATACAGTGTTTATTTGCAAAAAGCATTATCCCTGAGCTGTGCAGCTTCTTGTGCCTTCTTCGTCCTCTGATACCCCGCTGTGCATACAGACCACTGACGGCTCACTGCTGCCCCCCACTGATTATCTTCCCAGCACTTCTCACAATGCTAATGATTAATGATGTGTTATATATTTTGTCATTATCCCTAATTCCTCCTATCAAACTGCATTAAAGAGTCGCTTTTGAATGAGATTTCCCCCAGAGGTTTGAGAACGCTCAGGAGCTCCTCTTATCACATGATTGCTCATAGCAACCTGGCTGGTTGCAGTTCAGGGGGGCAGGCCTTCCTTAGCCAGACATCTAGGTCAGTGCACATGGATTACTCCACTTACGGCTCACATCATATTAACATCGCTACCCAAAGAACCTTTGACACACGAGCACATTTTGCTGCGAACAGGGGAAGGGTAAGGTGTGTAGTTTGTGGTGAATTATAGAAGGAAAGTGTGGCTTACCTTGGCTTCACATGCCTTGTGAACTGCAACTTTGCACTCTGTAAACATCAGGCAGAAGAAGAAGATCTTTAACTTCGAAATTCAGCTTTCAGACAGGCAGACAGACAGAGAGAGAACGAGGTCGGTCAGGTTGAGCTTGTCTGTGTGTGTTCATGCTGGTCAGCTTGTCTCTGGAGCTGCTACCTGACCTGACTGAGATGTGGACTCACCCTTGCAGAAAGCCGCAGGGTTGTCAATGTTCTGCTTGCACACGTCGCATATTCGCTTCCTCTTGAAGCTCTTCACTGTGAAGGAGTGGCTCCCTGATTTGGCGAGCTGCAGATATACAGGACAGAAAAAACTGATCAACCACATGGTGCATACAAAGATTTAAGTGAAAGCAAAGGAAACTATTTAATCGTGCAGCCACTGTGTGCCTTTGTGATGATATCCACTGTGGTGGTGGTTGTGACGTGTTTAGGTTTAGCAGGTTACTCAGTATTTCCTGAGGCATTTGAGCTCAGCATTGTTCCATCTAAAGTGCTGGATGTCCACTGTCCCCTGCGTAGCTGCTGTCAGTACAGATGTGTGCTGGTTCAGTGACACACCAGCATGAGCACACTGACTCCCTACCTGCTGTACGTTCAGCCTCCTCCACTAAAAATACCTGTCATGTCATGTTTTAAGGCTTCCTGTTGTCTTTTAACTTGTCCTTATTCTGTCTCAGTCTGCCCTAGAAGACTGAGGCAGAATAAGAAGATAAATAAAAAAAGGAGGTTTATGTGCTGCTGGTTCAGATGTCGCTGTGTTGTGTGGTCACAAGCAAACTGAATGTAACTGTAAGGCCTGAGTGCATGAGTGTGGTTTTTCCTGCACATGTTATTTTAGTCATGTCCTTCAGTCGCTATTGGTTTTCTACATTATTCTAGTTGTGTATGTTGCTTCCACATTAGATGCATGAATGACTCAAAGCATGGTTATGTTGGTTATTGATGCTGTGAACACTACAACTTGCATTGATCACATTTATACATACTTTCGTGAACTGTGTTCACAGGGTGCATCAGTGTCAATAGGATGTAGTGACCATAACTTGATTGCTTTAAGACAAAAGACCAAAATGTTTAAGCCCCGAGATCTTACAGAAAATTCGATGTTAGTGACCGGACACATGTCAAGAAAAGTGATGTATATGTTGCTTTGAAAGACATCATGAATGAGTTAGTTCAATAGGTGAACACGCTCCTCTTAAAAAAAAATGTCTGTGAAGGTCAATAGTGCACCATGAGTTGAGATCTGTGATGCTTCAAAGCTACAGTGGCAACGCTGCTGCTCAACATCAAGATGCCCTTTAAACAGAAACCTTTACTGCATATTGAGAAAAAGGAAGGAAAATGGGACATATAGAAAAAAGTGATTTTGATGACTTAAAGCCTGAATTTAGTTGTTTTTTCCAATCAGCATAAGTTGTTCAAGGAGCTTCAGAAAGTTGAAAATGCAGAGATTCGTTCTGTTTTCATCTTTTCTGGGTCTGATAAATGGAGTAATTTTGATGGTTCTTTTTTTATAGGAATATCAATTTTTATTTATGTAATTTTTTATAAACAAAAAGTTTATAATGAAGTTATTAAAAGAGATATTTTTGTTGTTTAGGTTATTCCTCCTCCAAGGAGGCAGAGCCTTGACGGAGTAAAAACTTAAACCACAAAAATGTTTCATTTCTATTTATCTGCATTTTTCATCTGTCTGATACATTCACAGATTACTGCAAATCTAAGTGCAATTATAGCGATTTTATCAACATTTTAAGACTTTCTGTAAACTCAAGCACTGTCTAGAAAAGTGGTCTATTATGGGATGGCTACACCGTTAGCCGTTAGCATGACTCGTAGCTAACGTTAGCTCTGGTGCTAACAGCAACATGTTTTACATTGAGGAGATACCGTCGGCTTGAAGTGACGCAGTGATCAGAAAACTCTTTGTTGTACAATTTGCACACAACCAGGCTTTTATCCAAGCTGCCATCGGGAAGATTTTTAAAAGAAAACTTTCTGCCCAACAAGCTCAATCTCGTCTTCCTTCACTGTTCACCAGTGCCTGACTTCACTCAGTACTTCCTGTGCTTATTCTTCATGGCTACAAACAGACTTTAGGTTCATTACCGCCACCTACTGGGGTGGAGTGTTCATCAGAGTTACCGGTGTGCCAGGAATGAGGGAACTGAGGAGGCTGCAACTAATAGCGTTATAAATGTTTAACGCGTTATTTTGCCGCTGTAATTAAGCGAAATTAACGCGTTAAAGTCCCAGCCCTACTTCTAATATTTTCTTAGGAACATTCACAAAAAATCAACCAAAATCCAGCGAAATTCACTGGATTTTGGTTGACTTTTTTGTGAATGTTCTTAAGAAACATTTTTAACATTTCTTTTTTTTCCCCACCAAAAAATGTTAAAAAAAATCTCCCAAAAATGTTTAAAATATGAACATCAGAAGTTTCACTGTGAAAAATTTTTTCCCCCACATTTTCACACTTTAAAACGGGTCAATTTTGACCTGCAGGATGACACGAGGGTTAATCAACAGTGTAAAGCGTGACTAAAGTAAAGTAGCAGTGGTTTCTCCTCAGACTGAGTTTCCCTTCAAGACTAAGGTGGTACCACACTGGGCAGCTGTGTCAACATGAGACAGGAGCTTCTCTGGGCAAAGCAAAAGGTAAATCTGACACAACAGTTGAATCTCTTTCTCAAAATACCAAAGTAATAGTATTGTGGACTGAAGGTTTAAAAATACTGGGAATACCCTAAATGAACTGGATGATACTTCATGTAAATTTAAATTTAAAAGACAAAGGAGATATGAAGAAATCATACATGTTTTTGCACACATCGACATGCTGTCCTGTTTTGGACATGTGCTCTAAAGGCACATAACTGTACTGCCCTGAGTCATAAAACCTGGATTTTTCTTTTTATAAAGCAACAGTCAACCGTCCCAGCGAGAAAAAGTGGGACATTGTTTATATAAAGTTATGGTAACACCCTCCGAAAGCCTTCTGACAGCATGTGAAGCACATTAAACCATTAAATTTTTCCCCTGGCTGAGAAGCAGGAGGGGCCTGGAAACATCAGGAAGGAGCTGGTGGTGTGTGTGATGCAATGGGAGCATTGGAGGGCAACAAACAGCGTACAGAACCTGCACACACCACTGTTTGTTTTTCCATTCAATGGCTCAATGCATTTCTCTGACCTTAAAAAATACACATTTCTCAGCTAAAGCACTTTTTTTTTCAAACTTTTTCTGATGCTCGGGTTTTCCTAACAAGAGTGGCATTGACTTTAACTCTGGAAGGTGACGTGCACACACACACACACACACACACAGACACCAGTTTGGACGCCCTCACAAGCAGTCATTGAGTCTCCGTCCATCTTAAACTGTGAGCAGAGGCCGACTCATTCACTTGACCGCAATGTATTATGAAACAGCTGTGTCTCTCACGTGGAGCGCACACTGTTTAAATCCTTTATGAGTAGAAATGTATTATTAATGTTTTATGTAGCCCTACCTTGAGCTTTGTTTGGTTACATAATGAGGCCATAAATGCAGCTGATTCGCTCAGACAAACACCTCACAAGCCTCAGTAAAGTTGCTCTACATAATTTGCAGCTTGCTTCATTAAAAAACTGTGAATGTATTTCTGTACCATTTGGTTGTTGTGAAATTGCCTTTGTGAATGCAGGTGGTGCTAGAAGGTTTATCAAGCAGCAACCTTTCAATGAACTACTAAAGAACTTTGATACATTCTAATCACAACCATAGTGGCCATTCAGTTAACAAGTCAGAGCTTTAAAGGAAGAGTTTTACATTCTGGGAAACAGAGTCATTGAATCTCTTGCCAAGAGCTGGATAAGAGGCTTAATATGACTCTCATGCTTGTGTGTTAAATATGAAGATACTGGCCAAAAGTGGCTAGAGTAAAATAAAATTCATAGTATGGATGCAAGCAGAGGGAAACAGTTGGCTCTGTGGAAAATATACAAATGCAGTACAATGTGTTACACCTGCATTAACAAGGTGAAGTTATAGTTGCCTCTTCACACATCCAGCAGCTCCAGAGCAATGTTATCATTCATAGGGAGTTGTGTTTCAGTCCACCTGGTGAACATAAGTCTAACGTTCACCCTCTTATAGCTCTGTTTTTGTTCTCCACCAGCTTCTTACGGTAAATATCTGGTTCTTTAGCTGATAATACTTGGCTACTTCGCTCATTGCTAAATTTCTCTTTCTGCCAAGAGAAATAGTTCAAACCACTAAATTGCAACAACTTGCAATTAATCTCTGTACAGCAGTAGATTCAGGTTATAATTCTGTGTAAGATCAACACGAGCAGTGACCAGTTTCACATTGTCATTCGTTGCATTGGTATAATAAAAACATCAGTTATACCTAATTTACATGGATCAGTCACAACAGTATCAGGTGACATTAAAGGCGTTGATCATCTGCTTGCAATGCAATGTTTTGCTGGAAAAACTTTAGATTATGGTATTCAAGTGGCTGTTACTTTGACATGCACCATCCACCTCAACATTGTTGCAGACCAGGCGCACTCCTCATCGCAATCATGTGTCCCACTGCCTGGACCAGCAGTACAATGTGCCGCCACGATCGATAAACTGCTCAGAAATGGCTCAAGGAACACAACTAACAACTCAAAGCATTGGCCTGGCATCAAACTCCCTAGATCCAAATACAGTAATGTGTCCACATGATTCACATAAGCTTCACACTGCAACAGGATTCTACGCTGCCAAGGTCACAGTGGCAGATGTCCTGAGCACATACCTTGATAGGTCAGGCTTGGTTTGGCAGCACAGCGGGGACCTACAAAATACTATGCAGGTGGTTTTAATGTTGTAGTTGACCAGTTCATGCAGTAGGTGTTGACAGACGCAATTTGTTCCCGTTGAACAGAGCCAGGAAAGCTGCTTTCATCCTGTTTCCACGCTAACTGTCTGCTGTTAGTAGCATCATATTTAGCAAAGATGTTCCCAAATGTCAGGGGTTTCAGGTGTTTAAAATTGTTCTAACAACAAAAACAGTCTGTATTTACTATCACTATTTATTTAGGCCACTGACCTGGACTGCTTCAGTGCTTGCAGGCATTGAGGGAACCTATTACCACTATGCTGTATGTATTGATCTCATAACCAAAGCAGAACAGTAACAAGCCATTGGACTATTGACGTATGTCCTCTGCTGGTATGATAAACGGTTGTTGCTATAAACTGTGGCATCCACTAAATGTGAAGAATCTGTGTGTGTGTGTGTGTGTGTGTGTGTGTGTTTATGACAGAGTGTGCATGGGGGGGATTTAGAAAGAGAAACAATGAACCTGGCAAAAACAGGGCATATGTGGGGGGAGGTGGATCATCATCATCCTGTGCAGCCATTTACATTTTAAATGTTATTACATAACCCGGGAATTTTGG
This sequence comes from Amphiprion ocellaris, assembly GCF_022539595.1. Classification (NCBI taxonomy): domain Eukaryota; kingdom Metazoa; phylum Chordata; class Actinopteri; family Pomacentridae; genus Amphiprion; species Amphiprion ocellaris. Next base: position 22,166,673 of record NC_072770.1, on the reverse strand, counting down.
GGGTTGAATCAACTGGAATTATGTAATGGCCCACTGAGTTGCCGTATACGTAACTGTGTGTGTGCCCCTTCACCAATCTGACCTGCAGTATGAAAAGTGAACTCGCCTGTGACAGTGGAGGAACCAAGGAGTTAGCTGGATTGCTCTCACAGAAATGAAAAGCTGCAACTTTTATGGACTCACATTTGTTCCATGTGAAACAAAGAGGAAATATTCTAAAATTCCACAATAAGCTGAAGACACTTACTGTGGACACTGAATTCTGTGCCAAAATAAAAAGTAGAATAATTGGAAAATATATCTACAAAGCAAAAAATGTCACTACTCTTATATGAGAAATGTGGTGACATCACATGAGCTAACAATACCCCCCAAAACATAATTTGCTATAAAGTCACAGTCATTTGATTAATAGACATTGCACAGATTTTTGCCATTTGCTTGGATCACCTAAATAACAAATGTTTTTGGTGTTTATATGTGCATTTGGGTTTTTGCTATTGCACATTTTTGCCAAGTTGTAATACAGCTGAATACAAATCAATAAAAATATGTCTTTTAAAAAGATTTAATTCATTAAATAACATCCATTTATATATTTAAGACAAAACAAACTGACATCAGTGCATCGGTGCAGAATGAGTGAAATGAGGAGCACCAGCAGGTTAATCTGTTGGACTACACTATCTTGTTCACCTTAAAAGTCTGAATTATTTCAAGAGACAAACATCTTAAATCACAGTTTTATCATTTCATGTGAAGAAAACACCATTCCATCAGTTCCATGCTGAACTCTGCTGCAATTACTCATCTTTTGATGCAAGTAAGTCAGTCAAAAGTCACCAAGTCGGTTCAAAATGAGAAGTGAGGATGAGTCGAGGGTGCTGCCCAGTGGACAAACTGTAGTAATGCAGTTCAGCTTCAAATGTCACAAAGACATTTCTGCTGTAAAATATTGTGTTTAAAAAACTAGAAACGTACTTTTCAAGACTCATCATACGTTTTAAGGCTGTAATTAATCTAGTGTTAAGGTGTTGCTGTCTCAAGGGTGGCCGAATATCTCTTAAAATGCACAATGACAGTGAAGGAATCATCCCTTAGCCGACAGACACATATTTAAATCCCTTAATTTAATATCCTTTACACTGGAAGCTTAGAGGACTGGGTGCTTAAATACTACTAGGTGGTTAAAATCCTGGCTAATGCAATGAAGGGTATTTAGGATTTTGGCTTTGTGGAAATCAGCAATTCCTCAATCTATTTACATTACATTTTGAATTTAATATGAAGAAGGGGTTTAAAGAGATTTTAAAGCTTGAATAGATTATTATTTTTAGATGTCATCAGGCAAACATTCTATAATTACCTTTCAGCATATTGTAATTCAAGTAGTCTGAGTGTAAACTAGATTTCTTTGCCTCCTCTTGGCCCTGTTTTCAGGATTTAGAAAATGTGGACTTTGGCCAATCACAGGTCTGAACAGAGCAGAGTAGGTGAGATTGTATAAAGTTGTCATTGGGTGGAGAATGTGGTGGCTGAGTGGGTTAAACAGAGGACTTTGATTCAGGACAGTGGAGTTAAAGTCCTCTGTGAGGCTGAAAATAAATGTTGGCTTTTGGCAAAAAAAAATAATTTAAGGCAGCATGAACCTGAATACAGCATGTGACCTGAGCTTTAGACTGGTTGGATAAAACTAGCTGAAGCAGATTCTGGAGTCATGTTCTGTCAATAAAAGACATGAGCTAAAGAACAGTCGCTTAATTTAAAACTGATACGAATGAAATGACTCATGAAGTTCACAGTGCAGGGTTGTCTTTTTACACAGCGGTGCTCCATTTACACTTTTCCCCTGCTATTGCTTCATTTTTTGAGTAGAAAACAGAGAGCAACTACAACAGAACGGATGCCATATGATGCAATCCAATTAAACAGCTGCGAACAAATGCTGTCATTGTCAGACTAAACTGCTCACACTGACACCATTCGTTAACGTACTTTAAGTTTCATCATTTTAAGCTTTCCGAGAATCTTTACTGATGTTTTTCTGCAGACGAACCGAACATGAACTGCATTTACCGCACAGGTGTTTGTTAGATTACATCCGACCCCCTTTTATGTGCTTTGATAGCAGTATAAAGGATCTTCAGTCTCCAGAGGCTCCCATGACTATCAGCAGCGTTGCAGTATTGCAGTGCAGTATTAGAACCCCACCCCGTTTAGTGTTTTTGCAGCCAAAGTCTATGTCATTCTCCAAGCATCCATGGCGACTGCAGAGGGCCTGAAGCACTTCTACATCTAACATGCGGATGAAGAGCGAGCGGGTCAGGCACCAACAGAAGCATAATGGATTTCTTTATGACTGCGGCTGCATGGGCTTTTTATTAGTGGAGGGAAAACGGCAGTCGCAGTTTAAGGGGCTTATTTCAAAATAGTTCATCTATTTTAAAATGGAAAATGTAGAGAAGCTATCTAAAGCTGTGTGTGTCAGTCAGTTAACACTAAAACATCCGGTGGTGTTTTTCTGCTATACATCTAAAAACACACACACGTACTGTAAACGAATACAGAGTACAGTAACACACACCCCCTTGGCACTAAATGCCTCACTGCCTTTTTCAGTGGCACCTCAGAAGTGATGACATGCTGGAGAGCAGGAGTCACAACATCTAGCGCGCACACAAACACACACACACACACACACACACACACACACACACACACACACACACACACACACACACACACACACACACACACACACACACACACACACACACACACACACACACACACACACACAATCCACACTCAGGAAGGGACAGGAGCAGGTGGCGAGCCAGGGGTGTGCTCCAGTTCTGGCTGGGTATTTATAACCTGCATGAGTAGGCGCTGTCACCTCCAAACAGCCATGAAAACGCTTAAAAATAGGTGTGGGAATGAGTGTGTGGTTGTGTGTGTGTGTGAGAAAGAGACAAGGAAAGAAACGGAGAGAAAAACTGACACTACAAACAACATAAAGAAACTCCTGGACTGTTCGCATGTATGACACATTTCATTCCTCCACACTGCATTCGAGTCCACCCATTCAGTTGGGACAATGCTATCATAATTTGGCATGGTCAGACACACACACACACACACACATAGAAACTCAGACGCACACAACCAGGGCTTTAGGGGATTTGAAGCCACATGTGATCTGACTGATGTTTTTTTTGCTCCAGGAGTTCAATGTGAAACTTCACACACTTTGCACAAAACTCCAGACAAATGTTCCGATTACTTCATAAAATAAAGTCACGACCGCCTTAAATCTCCTCTCTCTTTGTTCTGTTGCACTGACATGCAGCATGCCACGGTGTGATTTACTGTGACATGTGAGAACACACACGTTCTGGCGTGGACTTAAATCAACAGGCACCTTTCATTTTAGATTCTATAAAAGTCCTCCAGAGGCTTTGTGCATGTGGAAGTGCTCCTAAATCCATACATGTTCCTAAATAGAGGCAGCAGACAGGCTGGCGGTGGGTCGCAACCTGACGGTAACTTATACCACTTCCCCTTGAACCTTGACACCAGAGGGACATCATTAACAGTGATCAACAGTATCACGCTTCTAACTCCTCCATGTGCATTGGAAAAAAAGACTAATAGTGCAAATAAGGCCACCAAAATGAAAAGCTTTTGAGTGTGGCTCAAATTAAAAATTGACAGCACATGCACTCATGCTTCCAATCTAAAAAGGGGACGACTGCAAAACACCTTTCGGTATGCACGCATGGACGCTGGCCGTGACGTGTTACTGTTGACAAAAACACAGAGAGGAGGAATATTTCATAAGAGAGCTAGAACTGCTTTGGAGTCCAGGCTTCATCTAATTTGGAAACACTGTGGTAATTCTTTGGATTCCTTTGGTTGCTCTCCACGACTAGTAATGTGAAGAGTGTAATGTAAAGCAATTAAAGTTCTCCTGAGTCACATGAAAAACATTGAGATGATCATGCACACCATGCCAGCTGTAGGGACACTGTTAAAGGGACAGTCAAACTATTTCAAACTCATTTTAACAGGTGATCTTTAATGACTTTCTGTTTATCCTAACATTCTAAATGCTGTTTTGCTTCAGCTACTAATGAAAGCAACATACTTTATGATCACGTCTTTTATGCGCAACCAGCATATTTACAATCCCCTAAAGAGCAGTTACTCTCCTACCTCTGCAAGTTGAAGGATTTCAGGATGTAGCTCAGGGTCTGCCTTTATGGGGATTCCTCCAGTGCCTGTATCGGGCTTCTTTATCCTGCCGGTGCTCGTGCTGTGAATGCACCCCATACTTCCAAGCAAACACCCCTAATTTCCTCAACACTCAGCCGCTCCTTCCAGTCAAGTGCTTCCCTCTTCTTTTCCACCTCTCAGCGCTTCATATTTTCTATCTTATGTCTTCTTCTCCCTCAACATTTTCCCCTTCTTCCCTCACAGTGACTCCTCACACTTCTGCCCTGCGCTCTGACAGCTCGTCCTGCCCTGAAATCCACCCCAGATGACTTTCCCCCCCGCCCTCTCCTCTTACAACCCCTCCAAGGTGTCACCAAGAGCCGACCCTGCGCTCCCTCCTCCTGCACTCCTACCCTGTCCCTTACACTCTGGCTATCCTCACTCTGAAAGCATGCAAGCATACACTCACCACCTCTCTCTCCCCCACTTCCCCCTTTCCACTTGCCAATACCTCCTTCTCTTCTCTGCAGCCTCTACAGACCCTCAGATGTCTCGTACTCTCTGCTCTGCACTTACAGACCCTCCAGTCTTCCCCTCCTCTCCTGCTCCATCAGGCTCCTCTCGCCGTCTCTCTACGGGGGAGAAAAGGGGGCAGCTGTTTTGGCTTGTTGATGTCAGGCCCTTCCCCTGTTCCTTTGGCTTCATTTCAGCCCCTCTCAAGTTCTTCCTCCTCATGGGGGAGTGATTAGATAGAACTTCTTTCACACACATCATCCCTCCAGTCCCTGTAACTTTGCACATGAGAGCACACTGTAGGCTTGATAGCAGTGATCCCACTTCTGCCTCCTCTGTGCTGGTTGGGAGGAAGAGACTTTTAGCTATCTGCTCGCCTGGTTGTTTCAACTCAGGGTTAAACCTCAACTTTTTTTCCAATTAAAATCTCTGCCTCGTTGTTTATCTTTTATTTTTGACATCTCTGCAAGTCTCACTGGTGCGAAATGTAATAAACTCCACTGCCCTGTTTGATAGGATGCATGCCATCTTTCACATCCTCCCTTTATTCTCTCAGATTCAAGCTGCTCTCCCGCCACTGAAATTTCAACAATGATATGCTCTGTACTTAAAATCTTAAATCTGCACTCCCCTACCCATTAAATTCCTTCAGACCACAGCTCTCTCTCTCTCTCTCTCTCTCTATGTAACACACACAGAACTGTATTTCCTCAAACTGCCCCCCCCCCCCCCAGACAAAATGCTTCTTTAAGCTGGAGGTTTTAGGGTTGTGAGGGGAAAATCTCCAACAATAAGCTCTTTCTAACACCATGTTTTTAGCTCCTGGTTAAACTATACAAAGCAGTCTTTGGTTTAAATGCGACACAAATCCATGTCTGGGAGCTAATTTAGGCGGCAAACCATCAACATGGGTTTGAATGGGGATTTTTCAGCAGTGAGATGAATCTGAATTGAAGCTCGAGTGAAGACATCACATGCAAATGACCGTGACATGTTATATACACTAGCAGTCAAAGGTTTGGACACACTTTTTTTCTACATTTTCATGACTATTTACATTGCAGATTCTCACTGAATGCATCAAAACTATGAATGAACACTTATGGAATTATGAAGTAAACAAAAAAGTGTGAAATAAGTCAAAACACGTTTTATATTTTAGCTTCTTCTAAATAGCCAACCTTTGCTTTGCACACTCTTGACATCCTCTCATGAGGTAGTCACCTGAAATGGTTTTCCAGCAGTCTTGAAGGAATTTCCAGAGATGCTGAGCTACTTGTTGGCCCTTTTGCCTTCACTCTGCAGTCCATCTGATCCCAAACCATCTGGATTGGGTTTAGGTCAGGTGACTGTGGAGGCCAGGTCATCTGATGCAACACTCCATCACTCTCCTCATTGGTCAAATAACCCTTACACAGCCTGGAGGTGTGTTTAGGCTCATTGTACTGTTGAAAAATAAATGATGGTCCAACTAAACGCAAACTGGATGGGATGGCATGTCGTTGCAGGATGCTGTGGTAGAACCATGCTGGTTCAGTGTGCCTTCAGTTTTCAATAAATCCCCAACAGTGTCACCAGCAAAGGACCCCCACACCATCACACCTCCTCCTCCATGCTTCACAGTGGGAACCATGCATGCCGAGACCATCCATTCACCTTTTCTGCGTCGTACAAAGACACGTTGTGTGGAACCAAAGATCTTAAATCTGGAGTCTTCAGAATAAAGCTCAGATTTCCACTGGTCTAATGTCCATTCCTTGTGTTTCTTGGCCCAAATAAATCTCTTCTACTTGTTGCTTTTCCTTATTAGTGGCTTCTTAGCAGCTATTCGACCATAAAGGCCTGATTGGTTCAGTCTCCTCTGAACAGTTGATGTAGAAATATGTCTGCTACTAGAACTCCGTGTGGCATTTACATTTATCTGGGCTCTAATGTGAGGTGCTGTTAACTTGTAATTTCTGAGGCTGGTGACTTGGATGAACTTGTCCTCAGCAGCAGAAGTGACTCTTGGTCTTCCTTTCCTGAGGCGGTCCTCATGTGAGCCAGTTTCGTCGTAGCGCTTGAGGGTTTTTTGCAACTGCACTTGGGGATACATTCAAAGTTTTTGCAATTTTCTGGACTGACTGACTTTCAGTACTTAAAGTAACAATGGACCGTCGTTTCTCTTTACTTAGCTGATTGGTAAATAAGGCAAGAAGTTCCACAAATTAACCTTGACAAGGCACACCTGTGAAGTGAAAACCATTTCAGATGACTACCTCATGAAGCTCATGGAGAGAATGCCAAGAGTTTGCAAAGCTGTCATCAAAGCAAAGGGTTGCTACTTTGAGGAATCTAACATATAAAACACATTGAGTTATTTTACAATTGCTTGTTTGCTACATAATTTCATATATCTTGCTTCATAGTTTTGATGTCCTCAATATGTATCTACAATGTAAAAAGTAGTAAAAATAAAGAAAAAACATGAAATGAGAAGCTGTGTCCAAACTTTAGACTGATAGTGTATGTTTATATTACAAAATTAGTACATGATTATGGGAAATTTCACTTCATACATCACCTGGGGACACAAATGGCATCAACCTCAGTCATGTTGTTTCAAGAGATCCTCCTGTGTGGACCAGCTGCTGATTCACATGGCAACAGGGGTGGGGGGTTAAAACTTCAAGGTGCAGAACTCTGGTTACTGAAACACACAGTAAAGCTGTGAAGAAGTTTTCTGATCTACGAGGAAATGCTCCATTATTGGGATAAAGTCATGACATTTATGAGTGCTAAACCAAATATTCCTGTAAAATGACACACTGGCATTTGTGGTCGCTAGTGTTTCACTAGTTAGAATTTACTTACGCTGTTTAATGGTGTGACTAGACTTTATCTTAATGTAACTTTACATAATCTTTAACTGTAGTGACCTCTAAATTCCAATTTTTTCCTTTCAGAAAACTATAAACACTACTGTGAATTGAAGACATATTCCATAAATAACACTGAGTCTTCATTTTTAGGATCCAGAATTACTATCTACTGGCAAGGTACATTTTTATGGATCTGGAACATTTATTCAAAGGCAGTGATGTATGATTGTATGCATAATTGTTATCTATTATGTTTATTTTCCAAACCAAGAAAAAGTAATTTTATTTAATGGGGAAAAAATAACAGCCTATCTCAACGCGTCAATGTAAACTTCCCAATATCATTCTTTATTCATTATTTACAGTAGCCTGGTGTTAACAGTTTTTAGCTTCAAAAACACCTCAGCGTTCATGGGATTTAACTGTCTTTTTGAAAAACCTGTTTGTATTTAGTTGTATTTTCACAGTAATTTATTACTGTGTACCAAAGAGTACAGACGTACCTTCTAAAATGCTCATTATGCAGCAAATGTGTCGGCACTGTTGCCATTTTGCATCTGTGAAATGTGGAACTATTAACAGCTTTGTAAGTTGTTGGAAAAACTAACATTTTTACTTGTTTTATATTTTATGAATAGAACACCTTTTGTATGTAAAATCTGAATCTATACAGTAAATAGCAACTACGGTTGTCCAATGAATGTAGACAAGTAAATACAATATTTCATGTTGAAATACAGTGAAGTGAAAGTAAATTAAAATATGCAAGTACACATTGTTGTTTACAGCACTTGTTGATCTAGTTTTTAACCCAGACCTTTTCTTTATGCTAGATGAGCAGATTAAATGGTCATCTATGCTTTTTATTTAGCTTATTTTCACAATGTCCCCAGTCACAGCCCTGCAGCTAACTGTGCTGATCAGAAAGGTGGACTTACACAAGACTTTATTAATATAAAGATTAAATGTGTAAACATTGGAGGAGCTCTATGTGTAACTGCCACCATGCTGTACTTATTATACATTAATAGTCAGCATCAGTTTCACTCATTGACGCAGTTTATGCTCCCTGAGTGGTCAGTAATATTTAGTAAAAACACATAGCTGTTTCCCAGCTTCACCACAGCTAATTGCTAAATGATACATTAAAAACTCATTAATATATGAGGTTATAAACACAAACAATTGCTTTTGATCAACACTTTCTCAGTGTTAGCGTACTGATGGCCGATGAATAAATGTCTCGCTTTTGGGGGTCAGAGAAATCCAATCTTGCATCAGAATACATACCCTCTCTCTCTGTGTGTGTTGGGGGCGCAGGGGGGATGTAAAGCTCAGCAGGATCCTAACCAGCTGCCACCAGGAGACCGGCTCTCAGCAGGGGACCAAGACTGAAGAAACACTACGAACATTTTCTGCCTCACAGACCACACTGAGAGAACAGTTAACGGAGAAAAATACTTTGTTGTTGCACATGAAAGTCTGATGACCCTGTGAATGACAGGTTTCATGGTTACTCTAAAATGCCACAGAAATGTATCTGACCGACACGGGTTTGTACAGGCAGCAAGAAGCTGTTCAGCCTGTTGGTAACACTATTAACAAGCAAGCATGTGCTTTAAATGAGTATTTCCTGAACTTGAAGTACATTTTTGGCCTGAATTACACCACTAACACCTACATAAACAATGACCACATACTATTTGAATGCACATAATGACCCCAATTTATTGCAAATTGGAAGACAAGTTCATGTAATCTCACAGATGTCCTCACAACCTACTGCAGACAGGTCTATATTTTCTCCATATATTTGGATTTCTTACTTCAGGAGAGAATGATTTAAACAGCTGCGGAGAATCTGAAACACAGCTGGAAACAAGACCATCATGAGGCTTTCATTGACGTGATTACTTCATCAGAAGAAAGAGGGACATCTGTACAATGATGGGGATAATAATAATAATGGCACTTGATTGATTCTCAATGAGAATCGTGCAGCGGCTGCTTTTCTTTCAACATACAAATCAGTTCTGCAATACTGAAGTTTGTGTATTAGACAGTGTTTTCTTATAATACTGCAAGAACAAATTCAATCACAAATTGAAGGTGAATACATTATTGGAAAATGTTTTAAAATTAGCCAAGTCTCAACATTCATGAATGTTCGTATTGGAAGACAGGATTTTCATGACTATATTTCCCCAATAAGTTTGCTAAGAGATCGATTTTATATTACCAAATTATTTACTAATGAATACAAAGGGCTTGTAATGAAGTTATGCATTTGTCTAAGAATAATTAGTCAAACAAGGAATAAAAATAAAAAAGGTTCCGCTTACTAAACTACATCATCTGTCATTAGATCCCACCTTACCACACCTGTGACCCACAAATATACAAACATTTTTTCCCCACTTTTTCCATTTATTTATTACAATTAATTCAATGTTATCCATCACTTTTTTCCATGTGTCAGCTATTCCTCTTTTCCATTTAAAACAAGTCCAGTATGTGACTATTCTTTAGAACCTGAAAAGTCCTGAAGGTGGGACAGGGGAGTAGGGATGGGTGGGTGGTTTGAAAGTAAAGGACAGGTTTGTAGGAGGAAAGGAGGGAGGGAGGGAACGATGTCCTCCCAGGAGCCACTTCCCATGTGAGGAGATTTTTCATATGCTATGTGAGATTATTTTTTTTTCTGCGGTCGTCATTCTCCTCTCCTTGCGCTCTCAGGCCTTGTCTCGTTGTTTTCTCTCTATTCGACGTCCTCTGCGTCGTCTCCTTGGTCTCCATCCATTAGCAAAGCGGCGTACTTACTGGCTGAGCTGAACTTCTGAAAATGGCAGGGGAAAAAAAACAGCAAAATAATCAGGAATAGCTTTGGATGGATAAAAAAAAAAACCCACACAAGGTTGAAAAAAAATAACATTTCTCAAAGACTTTGACTGATGAATGTAAAATAGAGATGTTTTAAAGAAACAAAAATGTACAGTGTTTGCATTAGTTAAATGACCAGGATACCTTATACATAAGAAAAAAAACTTTCCACTAGTTTATGCAGGTTTTGAAGTCACCCAGTGAAGGACTTACGGGGGTTGGGGTTTCTTCGTATTTCTTTGGCTCTGGAGGTGGTCTGGAGTCTCGGTCTCTTCTGTTATCTTTTCTACAATCAAAGTGGATACTGAGGTTAAAATTTATCGACACTGGAAAGCTAACCCTTGCTGTGAATCCTCAAACACACACACATCAAAAGGAAAGACGCCAAAATCCCACAAATACTGCAGATTTTGATCAACTGAAAATTTACATCTACAAGCTGGTTGGCACCCATTTCACAACTGTATAGTCCTCATTGTTAGGAGACAAACCAAATTCAATTCTGAAATGTAAATTCTAAGGTGTACTAGGCTATGCCATGGGGGTTGTGACAATTTTCTGTGGAGAAGGAAAAGCATTGATGTGTACACCAGAAATCCTGGAGTGTTCAGTGTCCACAATGCTAGTAACAATGAATTGTGTAACTGAGCACAGGCCACTCTTTACAGATGCCCAGGAAATGACCTCCCTGTCTCATTAAGGCCTTTGGAGTTGCTAGCTTTGGGTGGCTGACCTGTCTGCCTCCTTTCTTCGGTCTCTGTTGGGCCCCTCTCCTCGGCCCCGCCCAGCTCCAGGCCCTGCAGGCCCCCCTCGTGCCCGTGGGGGCCCCCGGTCCCGACGCACACCGTCAGCCTTGTTCTCATCTTAAAGGAGAAGCCAGACAGTTGGGTGAAGGGAGGTTGTTGGACTTTGTACAGTAGACTACACTCACAACACACTGCAGCAAATAAAGCCACTGGGTTGGATTCAAAATGTGTTAGTCACTGATGTAGGGCCAAATGAGAGGTGCACAACCACTTGATTGCAAGCTCAGCTTGTACAACAGAATCAGTCTCTAGTAAATTTGACATTGGCTTGCAAAACATGCCAAAGGGTTCCAAAGCAATTAGAAACATAAAGGGTAGCCTGGCACACCACTGACAATAATGGAGATAAATAGTTCTCATATTTAGACAGATTACATGAGTCTGAATCTGAGATGTCTTGTGGCATATTTGCATATATGCTTTGAGCAGGACGATGTGCTAATAAACTCCTGCCAGACAGATGTTCTCTCTTTGCCAAATATCTTCTTTATCTTTCGATACAATTAACAAGTAGTGTGAAAAAGTAGATAGTAGCTGCTCTTCCATCCCATCATGTATTGAGCAAGTCTAAATGAAAAGAACTGGAATTCCCTAACACAACCTCTAAATGCAATAACACTGCACATATACAATAATAAATGAGATCTTTGAATACTAGGATTTCAATTTTTTCATGTTTCTAATCCCTTTCTGGACTATACTTCATGACTTGAACAACCCAGATCTTCTTGCGCTGGCCTCACCTTTTCTAGACCACTCATGAGTGTAAAGATCACTGATAACTACTATTCAGTGTCTAAAGTTTCAAGACCAAATCTTCAAAAAGAATGTGCAAATGTCAAGACAATGGTGCAGATGTGCTGCTGAGGCTCAGCAGTGATTACACACAGGTGCTCTTTGGATATTTCAGGGGTGCTGTGTATATTCAGTGTTATGTAGAGTTCCTCGCATGGGTGAAATATAGTCTCAATAAAAAAAAAAAGTTAAAATGCATGTCTCCTACAAAAGCGATACGAGGCACACTGCACAGTTTGTGCTAAAATTTAATGAGTTTTATTTCACATGGGTATATATATTCTAAATGACCACTGTAAATACACCCGTGCAAGGAGACCTCCACAAGATGGAATGAAGTGTGCAAATGCCCTCAGTAGCTTTAAGCAGGTACAGCCACACGTGACCTCAGCTAAGAAACAAGTTTCTGGGAACACAAAGACACTGTTGATCGTATTTTGAACTGTGATGCCCAACTTTATAAGGCAGTCAGGTGTTCAAAAAAGCACTTTCAGGAACGATCTACATAGGTTGAGTATCAAACTTCCCCCCATCAGCATTGTCTATTCATTTGAAATTAATGCTGATGTTTAACATGCTCAAAATACAATGTCAACACACTACACACTGTTAGCATCTTGACTCCAATAGTTGTGGACATGCATGTCAACTGATGTTGGTTTTCAGCTCAAAGCACATATGAGAAAGTGCAGTTGAGGCTGATTAAATACGGCATTACCCAACATGCCTTATAACATCCAGCACATGGAACATGATTAGGGTAACGTCATGATCCTATGAACAGATCATTCATTGTTGCTATTCACTAACAAACCATTTTTGCACATTCAAAGACTCCATTACTGAAGTCTGTTGAGCCTGTATGCATTTTTGTTTCTATAAAACATCTTCATTGATGAGTTTCATTTATTTTAATTAGGTCGTTTTGTAATTGTGTGCAAAAGTCACACTGGCAAGTTTAGTTTTGTTTGTCGTCTACAGTAAAGGTTTAGGTAAAATCCCCATTGTCTCTAGCACCCAGGCAGGCAGGTTTTACCCTTTCCAGATCCTGTTTCATCTGCAGAACTTGAGGAGCTAAAGAGAAAGTAAAGAAAAAAAATTAGAGAAAAGAATAAGAACACCGATGTTTACATTTTCTACAAGTCTGTGACAGCCAGTATGAAAGTTTTCACTATTCATTTTCACTTGAAGAGCATTTTCTTTGTTAGCAATTACTTTTTCTGAGTATGATATTCCTGAAAGGCTTCCTAACATTCATTATGTCTCAATTGTGATTCTCACCTGAACTTGGGGGGACCTGAACCACTTGGAGAGACTGGTGACACTGGAGGTCTTCCATCACCCTCAGTAGAGCCTGTGCTGGCTGCACTTCTCTTGGCCCATGCATTCTCCTTGGGAGGAGGTGCAGGCATCACCTTCAGTGGCTCTTTGGAGGAGCTGGTGGAGGGGGGCCGTGGTGAAGGCCCAGGGGAAGTGGAGCTACCCTCTCTCCCACTGAAGACCTCATTCTCCCCAGAGCGCTCGTTATCTTGACACCGTGATCCTGGTGGACGAAAATCAAGTTTCAATAAATGCTGAAAATATTTTAAGTTGCTCTGAGTGCACAACACGGCAGCATTTCAGAGGGGAAGGGCGTCACGGACATGAAGAACAGATGTCCTGAGGTAAAACTGAGGATTCATTTAAAGCTTCATGTAGAATGAAAAACATATACAAAAAATATACACAAATGAGTGGAAATTAAACTTGTGCATTTAGGCTTACAAGGTAAAACTAGATTTCTGGCTCTATCAGAATAAAATGCACAAGTACTGTACCTCTCCCAGAAGTGCTTCCTTGCTGTGAAGACTCACTTCCCGTACGGGATCGCTCAGCATGAGGTTCCTCATTGCGCCAGCTTGGGTCCCTGCAGACAACAGAAAAATTGAACAAACTCCTACATATAACTCGCAAAACCATTCGGATTAATCTAAAAACTGTACTGTAGCTTCACAATTATTACCTATTGTGGAAATGTCATGCTTTCGAATACGTGGTTGGCAGGGCTCCAGACAGTGACCAAAATGGTGGCATTTGTGACCTTTTTTTGAGAGTGTGTGAGTTAAAATTTCAAGTGGTTGCATTGTGCTACTGCATGATGATCATTAAAGTGTATTTGTGTCCCTCTAACTGGCACAGACAGCTACTGTTTTTACCACAGTGGTGGAAAGCAGTACTTTTATAACTTTGGTGTACTACGCTATTTACATTTTAAAAACGCGGTCTTCTCATGAAATGCAATGCGCACCCACATGCGCTCTTTTTTCCACTCATGGAAAAGACAACATGTGGACAAAAATCACTTGGTTTCATCTCGGACAAACCTTACATTAGAACACCCTAGTTTAACTCTTTTCCAAAATAATTTTTGGTCGCACACCTGTCTAAGCACTGCAGCTACCAAGGAGTCTGCAATGTGAGGCGTTAAGGAAACATTAGTAAATTGTAGCGTCTATCAATAAGATAATGTTCAGCAAGTGATGTGTTTTACTGTTGTGACAAGATGGGAGATGCATCCAAATGACAAACTTGGTCGCACTGGTGTTACCAGTGAAAAGTTAGTCTGGAGCCCTGCTTAACATATTAAAGTATTGACTTCAACAAAATAAAAAAAACAACTGAAGGTACAATTTAAACATGCTACAAACATCTCAGAACTTGAAGAGAGCTGCAAAGAAGAAGGGAACACAATTCCTAAATCAAGACAAATGTTGTGCGAGCTGTGTATCAGCCAAAGGGATTTAAAGGTTACTCAAGTGCTGGCTTTGTAAGATGCCTAAACCTTCATGCATGCCAAATTACTGTTGACTCTGTTCTTTTTAGTTCATGTAAAAAAGTAACAGCGCTTTAACATTTGATAGCAGCTTCGTTTTAACTGACTGCTTTCTGCATGAGTTGAGTTTACATAGTAAAGTAAATAGTCTCCCACTGACCTGTCTCTCATCTTTCTTTCAGGTCCCCGGCCTTTGTCCTCCTCCAGTTGCCTCTGCAGTCTCTCTTCTTCTTTCTTCAGCCTCTCCTCTACTTCCCTCTCCTTTGCTGCTGTGTCAACTGGTTTTGCTGCGCCAAAGATGGCGGAAGCCCTGCTGCTGGAGCTTGGAGCGGCGGCTGGGGAAGTTCCACCGCCTCCTCCTGTACCTTCCTCCTCCTTAGGTACGCTACGGGGCTTGAGGTTCAACTTGGGTCTTTGCTGAGGAGCTGGGGTGGGTGAAAGGACAACATTATTATGAAGTGGTCTAGCTGTGTAGGTCACGAGATGGAATCAAACTCTGTTCTTTGATTTTAAAAGCTTAACTATAGATTCTGAGAAGAGTGTAAAAAGATGTCAAGATTTGAACTTCATGACTTTTCATGTACATTCTAGTAATAAAATTAGTGTAAATATAGGTTTGATTTGCTTGAGATGATCTGTTAATAAATAATGACAACTAAGTATAGTACTTAAATACTGAAATCTTACCTCTGTCCTCACGCCTGTCATCCCGCCTATCGTACCGGTCATCACGGTCGCCGTAACGATCCCGGTCCCCATAACGATCACTGCTACCCCGACTGTCGTCATAATCACGGCGGAAGCCACTGCCAAAGGCACGGCGACCTCCTCCACCACGAGAGTCATAACCTAGACAGACAGGAGGATAAAAGAAACCTGAAGAGGTGATGCTGTAAACAGGAAAAGCAAGCACAAGCAAAGTTGCAGTGAGGCAATCAGGAGGTCAAGAAAACCAAAACTTTGATAGGAATGGAAATTTTAAAAAAAAGAAATAAATGTGATAATAGTTTTGAGAACACAGACTCTAAACAAGTACAGCTACTCACCTCCTCTATCATAGTCTCTGCGGTCCCTGTCGTCATAGCGATCCCTGCGGTCCCTGTCGTCATAGCGATCCCTGCGGTCCCTGTCATCATAGCGATCCCGGTAGCGGTCTCTTCCTCCGTCATAACGATCATTGTCCCGCCGTGGCCCGCGATCTGACTCATAACGGTCACGTGATCCTGCAATGGGACGACAATGATGCCAACTGACGCAAGTAGATCCTCTGCGTAAACACTGCTAGTCTGAAGAATTCAAGTCCACGTTTTCTATAAAATACATATTCATTATATCTCAGCATGATTTACAGGTGAAGAGCTGAATCTTCGCACAACCTTGGAGCTAAAACTCTGGAGAATCTTAATTTTACAAAGGCAGCAACTCTGGACCTGGACTGGATTGTAAACAGTCAGTTCCCGTTAATGAATTCTTTCAACTAAATTTTTTGACGTGAGGATGTGAAAGAAACATTACTTTTATCCTAGTTAGATTGGGACTAACATCGATCAAAGATGTTGTATAAAGACTTTCTATGTAACTGAACTCTTTTTATTGAAAAGTCATATCAGACACAAATGACAAGTCTTTTACAAAGCTTTCCAACATGTCATCTTTGAGTATGGATGATAAAGCATCAATATTGCCATTTTTGACTCACTTTCTCCAAAGGCATCATCTCTCCTGGGAGGTCCATCATCAGCGTCTGCACTTGGCCGAGCTCTCCAGTCACTATCTGTCTTGTCAGGACCCATGTCTGCCATCCGTCCACCCCTGTCTCTGCCTCCCATAGGTCCACTGTCTCTCTCTGACGTATGAAGAAGCAGAGGAGATGCTATAGTTACAGAATGCATTACCTAAACGGTAAGTAACAAGAGCAGCAGAGAGGAGTCTTTCGAAATGTGTGGTAAAAGCAAAACAAAAGTTAGCATGTACCTTTATCATTAGACTGGTCTGCAATATCCACACGAATCCTTCGATTCCCCAGGTTCTGTTAGCACGAAAAATGGACAAATATTTATTGACTCTAATGTAATTTATCCATGTTACACATTTTTACTAAGGGTTCAAACAGTTTGTCATTTCCAAATCACATCACAGAGACATCTTTACCCGATATACTATTGTGCAGTACAATTACGATAAAAGCCAAACTCTTGTTTTAGTTCACTTCCAAGTCTAAGTTTTGTTCCGCTCACCTCCTCATTGAGACTGAGAGCCCTCAGGAGGGATTCGACATCGTCAAATTCAGCATAGCCAAAGCCCTTCAGCCTCTCTGGGTTACTGGGCTCACGAGGCAGACGCACTGCACTGATCTGGAAACAAAAGATGGTGACAGAGGAACATTTGAAATAGATAATGCTGTAATTAAAGCCAAGACCACAAAAACACCCGACTTACATTCAGCAAAGCATAGTATGTAAATGATATTCAAGAAACAATAGACGTTGGAATGGAGGAAGCGTCAGATAAGTTATCTACCATGACCTTGCCAAATATATAAATAGCAAAAATTTCTGCTCACTAATTGCCACCATGTAAAAATGTCCAGGTCAGGACTGTGACTGGCACTGCGGTAGGTAACCTTAGCCTGAAATCATCAGTGTGTGTGGCTACTTTACTATCTTTAGTTGCCTTTCATTGTTGTAACTATTTGACACAATTGCTCCTCCACAGCTATGACTGAAGAAATCAGCAGTACACGCGAGAGCTATATAGATGTGATTTCTTTAGCTATTTTGTGTTAAAAATCGTATGTATAGGTCTCGGATATATCGAGGATGCAGAATAAGTAGTTAGATATGTTTTCACTAGATTTCATGAGCTTGAAACTGTTTACCTGTTGCAAAAACAGGATTCCGATGAATTACACTCTTAAAACTCTCCTGGATGATTCCTTTTATCACCTTGCAATTTAGCAAACAGGCTGAGCAACACTAGGACGCTACTTAGAGATATGTCAAAAGAAGCAAAGGGAGATAAAACAAAGCTGACTTTGTGTCCTGTTTTTATATTACTGAATAATTCATTTCACTCCTGCTGTGTAAACAGCAATGCAAACAGCAGTGTCACTGTGACTGAAAAACTAAAGATGCAAAATTTGTATTACGCATGTAACTGGATATTGACAAGACTGAGAATTTGAACTGCAACTGTCACCTGAGTTTCACCGTTTGTGTTATTTTGCAAAACACAGGTGCAGAAACTGTATGCTAACTGTTACATGCCCTACACTGTGTGCGTGCTTGCTACACCTACTGCCAAGCCGCGAAAGAAGTCTTTGATAGAGTCCTCAGTGACATCGTAGGGCAGGTTGCCCAGGAAGGCCGTGTAAGGCGGGCTGCGGGGCAGTTTGGACCGGTCAATGTTGGGCTCACGGGCTGATCGAGGGGCTGTTGGCAGGATGGAGCGGTCAATGGGTGGCGCCCTGTACGTATCCTCCTCCGTGTGCCACGAAGTCGAGACTAAAGACATGAGAAGAGGAGAAATTTTAAAAAAAACTAACACCAAACTTCCTTCAAGTTACTTAACTCTGATACTGGAGCCATAAATTCTTTGTACTGATATTTTTAAAAGAGCAAAGCAAAGCAAAAAAAAAAACAATAAGGATGTCAATCTTTTGTTTTGGTAACATGTCTTAGTGGGACAGATAGTTCTAACTAAAAGAAACCTTTTTCTATCTAAACCTCACAAAGGTCAACACACATTGGTTTAAAATAAAAGTATAACAATACATATCAGAACAAAACCAACTTGGAAGCATATAAGTACTTGTGAGGCACGATGTTGTAAAAGCTACTGTAAAAACAAATAGCTTAGCATCGCACAAACAACATAAACAGCTCTGGTGAGAAGCAATAAAAAAAAAATATGACTACCAAATGTGCAAATAAAACGTAAAAATGGAACCAACACGTGTATACCGAGCAGACATACAAATATTACAAAGTTGTATAAGGACCAAAAGGAAAACAGAGTGCATAAGAAACTCTACCCTTTTCCATGGTCAGTAATATGTCTCTTTGGGCGGTATGATTTTAGTAACTGTTTTCTGTTTGCATAAACTCAAGACAAACTTTAATTGAACAGGTATTTTATAAAAACATACCCCCAGTAAGAAGTAGCTCTCATCATTTCACAAACTGTAAGAAATGTAAAAATAAAACATAGAGCTTCTGTTCTTAATAAGGGACTGATTGTTTATGGTATCTGAGTAAAACCAGGCTTTTTAAGTGTGTAAGTGTCTTTCCAATATAAAACGCACACATTTCTATAATTTCCACCTGCAGGTAGACTGTCTTGTCATACAGGTGACACTGTAAATGCCTCAGCTAACATTAGCTGCTTTTTAGCTGTGCTTTTGGAACTAGGATGGCACTTGGTATCTGTATCTTGAGGAGAAACACTTTGCTTCCATTACACTGCCTGCTTTTGTTTCATGTGGTGGAGCAGATCCATTTTCACATCACCCATATCGTGTATGCATCATATTCATGAACTGCAGTGAAAACACATCACCCTCACATTAGGCGCCAGACACATTTTAACTGAAAAAAATGCTACTACTTTATGGTTAATTAACCTTTACTTACCGTTGTTTTTTTTAAAAATAACCTTAATAAGACACATTTTATTTAAAAAAAAAAAAAAAAAAAAGGAAATACCACTTACACTACAAATAGAAATCCAGGGGCCTATTTTACATTTAGTCATGTGTTAAGACTGCATATTCTGATACCAACACCAGTCTGGCTGCATTTTTCTATGTATTTTCATTTCTGGCCACTTATCTAAAAGATAGCCTGAGAAATAGAGGAATTGTATAGATGTTACTACAGGGCTCAAACTCATAAAATAATTTTTCAGAACATCTAAAGGAATTTTTCAGTGACCTAATATTGGTGTGTGAGACGGGGATCATACCCCCACCTAACAAGTTCTTCCCTGTGGAGGTCTCCTTTGTGATTTACATGTGTGTAGATCAACAGCTCTGTAATGAAAAGAACCGCATCTACTGGGCAAACCTGAATCCCCTTTCTTTGGAATCACACTGATTGCCTGGTCTTTAAAATGCAAATAATGCAGACAAACAACACTTGGGATGACTTCCAAATTGGCGCTTTCAATGTTGCAGTTAAGCTGGAATGTTAGGGTAGAACTAGACCCCAATATATTACAGAGACTGCTTTTTGAGCCACTTGTTTTGAAAGGGTGTTAGATATGCATATTTCTTAGTGCTGTTTAAAACCCAATTTCAGATTTAGGAAACCTTTATTTGACTTGACTGTGCTGGATCCGGAAGTGGATTTTAAACAGCGGTAAGGTGTGTGGATTTCAGTGTGTGCTCACCATCTCCATCCAGGTCGTCGGTCTCATCAGCCCAGCTTGTGGACTTGGCCGGGTAGCTAGGGGGCACGCTGCTGCCTCCACTGTCCTCTGCTAGGAAGTCAGTCAGAGTGAGGGTCTTGCCCTTCTTATTCTTCTTCCTAGCTAGAGGGAAGATAAACATGCAACATAGTGAGCCATGGAAGGAACATGCTAGGCCATGTGTTCTTTGCCTATATGGATGTCTGTCTAAGAAGTCCTTTTAAACACACACAGTGGGTTAGGGGTTAGCTGCCGATGTTACGAAAGGCGTACGATAATTGGACTGTCAAACACTGCTATGGCTTCACTACCTTGTACTGTACAAACTGATTTCTATTTTGAAAAGGTTACAATGAAATGTTACAAAATACAAATATTAAGACTGTTGCACTAGTGACAGAGTCATTCTTAAAAACACAAACAAAACAACAAATTGGACTTTGAAAACAGTTTTGAAAGTCCACTGCACTACTTGCAAAGTTGAGTAGTAAGATGTTGTCCAGCCAAGACAGATAAGGTGCCACAAAGTGTGTGTGGTAGCAAAAACCCTGACTTATTTTCCTACTGGAAAGTAGACACGCAGGGAGTGGTTTGCCTGTGCAACTGTGGAATATGTCAGAAAAGGCCTGCCTTCATGTTTTCAGGTCTTAGAGTCTGGTTAGAAGTGTGACATATTCAAGCTATGCTTTGAGGAGTTTGAATGAATATATCCACTGCACAATATTCCTCATAGTGTCTGTTTGCCAACAGTTACCACCAGCTTGCCCAGGGGGCTTCACACAGCTCACAGAGCAGGTCTGAGTTGTTTTGGTCTGAGGCAGAAAAGGGGGAACGACAAAGCTGGCTGTGAGCTTTATTGTGAGAATCCCAGCTGTCAGGGCATTCTTTACACACATCGTTACAAAACGTGCATACATACAGAGAGCAACAGAGACTGTTTACAGCTCTGTCCCAGAACATAATGCTAAGTCATTGTTTACAATTAACAGGCCTAACTAACTGGCCCTGACTGCTACTCCTCAGCAAATGCAGCCACCAATATACGGACTGTGTTAGCTTTCTCTGCGCTCCGCACTTATGTGACATTAGCCAGCTAAGAGCTGCGTAACATCAAGTTTCGGCAGAGCTGACTTCTGCTAAAGCTACCATGGCACAACAGCAGCGAGAGCCAACAGTTAGGCTAACCGAACAGGTTGTTGGTTTGCCATCTACGCTGATCGCTTTTGTCTTTGTGCCTATGCGGGCTTAGTCAGCAAAGGACTGCTGACGGGGGAAGTATCCCTGCTTAGCTGGCTAGGTTTTAGGGCCTAGTGCACGTCGCAGCGCCAGGATCCAAGTGCGCCATCAACGGAGGAAGACAGCCGGCTGGAAAAGACAGCTCAAAGTTGTGAAGCTGCCAGCGAAGTGTTCAGGATGCGACCTGACGGGCAGAGCGGCCCCGTTTCATCAAACACCGATACCAGGGAGCCACGCTGCACACGTGGGGAGCCTCCTCGGGCAGCCCGGACTCCTCGGCCCAACCCCTCCTTCACAAATCGCGCTTGCGCCCGGCGCTTATCTGCTCTGAGCGCCACGGCGAGCTCCGCTACGGACATACAATGTGGCAGCACTGCGCGCAGTTAGCAACAGTACATAGTGTGTCACCAACGGTCCAAAACACGTAATACTATATAAACTCAAGAGCAGGTTCACCAAACGTTGTATTAACGATTTTACTGGTAAAACTCGCATGTAATCGGTAGGTTAATATGTTCCGATTTGTGCCAGCCGTAGCTTCGTTCATTCGCCTTTCTGTAGCAGTCACGTCTTTGCCGGGCCAAAACAACCGAGTAATGTATTTATACACACGAGACAACGTCGCAGGTTGTTAAACCGAACAAATAGCAATCCTCAAACTTCATGTGTTGAATCGTTTTGCGGTATAACCCTCTGAAATTCCCCCCAATCGACCCGGGTCGTTCACCCACATAAACCTTACCTGCCGCCGACATGTTGGAGAGCAAGTTCGTAGTAGTTCCCGGATGAAGGCGTCAACGGTTTATCATCGGGAGCGCGCATCGCCGTTCACGAACCTTGTGTCTCCTCCCTTGTTTACTTATTGACCCACATCTGCTCACTGTAATGACTGATGCTTCCTTCAAAGTTCATCAAGGTTGATCTTGTGTCACTGAAGTAAGTGCAACTTTTTCTACTGTTGATTTTTTATTTTTCTTTTTAGCAATTTCCAAAAGTTTTTGGGGGATTTTTCAAGAAGCCCTGCACCATTTTTTTTTTTTTTTTTTGCTTTAAAATCTAAGCTAACCACAGAATTGAGTGGTGAAATTGTGATTTTCTCAGAAATACCTGGAATGGAAATGAGTCCCAGCAAAAACCACTGGTTCAAATGCTAGAGCTTTATTGTACAAATATATGAGTAATTAATTTTTAGTGAACTTTCTGGCTTTGTGGCAGTGGCTTGTTTTTAACCTCACAGCATCCCACAACCACGTCTCCCCAAAATTAAGTTCCTATACAGCTAAACTGCATTCTGCTTGATTACATTTGTTTGTGACATATCCCAAATACATTTCAAATCAACATGTCTTTGCCATTTATTTTATTGTTCTACTGCCGTTACTTTTAAGCGAACCAGTTCTACATTAGATGGAGCAGGACTCGTCACCACGGCAACCCAGAAGGTGAAAAAGGACCTTCAAACACGTTGAAAAAGGTTTCTATTTTAACCCAAATCATGGTATTTCCCCAAAACCTAGTGATGTTAGAACTCTTCCCACACTGGCTACTAAAAGAATGATTAAACTAACATTTTCCTCACATTTCCTGTGGTTTCTTACATTGTACATACATTTATTAGATTGTTATCTACATGTCACCCATTTTTACTAAACAATAATCCGCAAAAGTTTCTTGTCGGACTACAGACAGTCTGTGATAGTATGCACACACATTACCGGGTTCATTTACTAGTGTGACCTGAAGATTGTCATACAATAATGCTACATTGATAGCGACTTTATTTATGTATTTTACTGGGGTGGATTTTAAATATATTTGTATTGAGATGATTTATTACTGATGTGTAAAGTTTTCTATGTTTGATGTTTTCTGCATAATTTGTGTATTTTGCAGAATTTCTTCAGTGTAATTGCAGATCAATCTACATATGCAAACTGTAGGTCTTTTTTTTTGAGAATGCAGTTTTGGCCCTAATTAAGCGATACTACTTCAGGACTTTACACCATTGTATGTAAACAATGTTTTGGATCTATTTATGAGTCTTACTTTCTGCATGTTATTGAAAGAGTTACGGTCTCTCCCTTTTAAAGATAGACTCTCTTTATACAAACTGTTTGCCTGATTAAGGTCTTGAAAATTTCCCAAACCTAGTCAGGTAGTTTTGGTGCCTAAACTTAACCAAATTTTTAACAAGTAATCGTTGTGAAAGTGCTGCAAAAGCATGACATTTTCTGAAACTTACCAGGTAGTTTTCATCACTAAACCTAACGAAACCGTGTTTGAAAATCCAAAGTAAACATGTGAAGATGGAAGTTAAGAATAATGGTCCCGCATGAGACATGGACCCTGGTATCCTGGTTGAAAATATGATTGCTGACTTTTGTTGGAAACCAAATTATGTTTCTTTTAAAATGTAATACAGTTTAGTTGTGTAGGAACATAATTTTGTAGAGACAGTTGAATTCAAAGCTATCCAGTGTAATTATTCCATGTTCAAGAGTAGTTTAAATGCAACTCTCACTGACGGAACCTGCTTTAGGGGTGTCTGTTGTCAATTTTATGTTGACTATACAATGTAAAGCTATACGTAGATGTTAGTAGATTAGTACTGAGGCATGTTTGTATGCAAATCATCTTAAACACCCTTTCAGAGTGTGTCATCTCAACACCATGTGAGGACACTTTGTCTTCTGGCTTATTTTGGAGGTTTTCTTCCCTCTAGTGGCCAAACAATAACCATTTAAGCTTTAAACTGAGAATGTGCATAGAGGACTTCATTCAATTTTTCAAAACTTTTTGAAAACTGCAACCAATAATACTAACAGTACATTTCAAAATCAAGGCAACTATGCAATAATTTAATCTGTCAGTCATTTCTAATGGGGTATGAGGGTTTTTTTTGCCAACAGAGATGATCAAATAATTTATTGTCAAAATTCTGTACCTCCTTTACAGTTTGTTCTTTAGTCAGTCAGTGTTGTTACAAAACAGAAGATGCATTACCCAGCATTAACAAATGCACAAAAGCCATGACTGTGGAAAAACAAGTGGTTTTATTCATTTCTGTTTTGGTGCCAGGCGATGGTTGCTTTTGAAACTGCCCTGTGTTCCATTGCGGTGTGGAGGAATGCCTTTATTCAGAATAGCTTCAATCACTTCTGGTTTACATAGCAAGTGGTGCAAAAATAGTGTTTGCTGATTGGACCAGCGGAACTTTTTTTTTTCTTCTTTCATAACTGATAGTCACGGGCAGCTTTACTTTCATTGTTGTGAGGATTCTTGTTTCCAAATTAGATTGTGGCCGCCAGCTCATCCACAGCATCCTGGAGCCTGTAAAAAGCACAAATCAATCATTTTCACTTGCAACATATTCCTGTTAAACTGGTCACCCGACTACTTCCGACTGAAGCTATTGCCTCAGTTCATAATGTAGTTGTACCTGACCATGCAAACCATGAGAACAAGTAATTTCAGTATTCACCTCCACCACCACCATCATCTCGCCTTGACTTGTTTTTTTCTTCTCCACATCTTTTTAACTCTTACTTGAAGTCTCCACCATCCAGCAGAGTCTTGTAAGTGCTGATCTCGGCCTCGAGTTTCATCTTCATGTTGAGCAGCGCTTCGTAATCTTGGGTCTGTTGCTGTATGTTTGCACGCAGGTTGGTCAGCTCCTCCTCCAGACGGACAATGATGTTGTTGTACTTCTCCATTTCCATGTTGTTGCGTAGCTCTGTGTTGCGTAGTGTGTCCTCTAAAGACGCTTTCTGATAATGGATTTAAGAAAAGGAATGAGAAATTTATCAAAAAATAATCAATCGTAATTTTGGTTTTATTTTAGCTATTATGCAATGGTCAAGGTAGTTAAGTATCCCAATATAGAATGGCCTGTACCATTGGTATCAAAGAAGTAAAATTATATCACAGGATTTTTTAAAATAATGCTTACCAAACTCTGTTGAGATGCGAGTTCGATTTCCAGGGTCTGTATCTGTCTCGATAGGTCACTCATCTCCATCTGAGCTCCCTGGAGAGCTTCTGTGTTCTGTGATACCTGAACCTGCACATCTGCAATCTGACAGCAAGAAAGGACAAACATGTTCAACCAAACAAGACACCTTAAAAGTATATTTTTTTCATGATAACACCTTTTCAAGCATTACCTGATTTTCATGCCACCGTTTGAGGTCTTCTGCGTTCTTCACAGCCATCTTCTCATAGTTGGCTCTCATGTCCTCCATGATCTGGGACAGGTCCTGACCTTTGGGAGCGTCTACGTCCACTTGGACGCCTGATTGGGAGATCTGATTCCTCAGTTCCATCACCTCCTGTTGAATCCACAGAAAGAGAGTAATGAACAAAAGCACACACTGCTTGTAGCACAGGAAGATTATTAACCCAGATGTGCACTAAACTCACATTTTCATGATTTTTCTTCAGGAAGAGGAGCTCCTCCTTCACAGCTTCAATCTCACTCTCGATGTTCATCCTGGTCATGTTGGTGTCATCGATGACTTTCTTCAGACCAGCAATGTCGGCCTCCACAGACTGGCGAATGGCCATCTCATTGTCATACCTATAGGAGCACACAGACAAAAATTTAACTAGCAGGCTGTATTCAAAATAGCATACAATAGGAATAATTTATTATAAATGTGTAACAAATGCAAACTTGGAAAATAAAGCAAGAAAAATATGAACACAAATCACGTGCAGCAAATTCTCCATAAATAAATAAAATAAATCCCCATGCTTAGATGAAAATGTGAAGGAAGAGTATGTGGACCTACTCCTTTTCTATGATTTAGTCACACAGTGGTGTGTAGATTAAAATTACAAAATGGCTCTGCTAAGGTTCCGGATAGAAACATATAAAAGAAGAAAAGTAAAATCACTTACTTGACTTTGAAGTCGTCAGCGGCCAGACGGGCATTGTCAATCTGGAGCACAAAACTAGCGTTCTCCACTATCTTATCAAAGATCTACACAGACAAAAGAATTGATGAGAAAACTCATTATTTGAACAGTGGGTGTCAAAAAATGAAAAAGTTAGTTAAAAAAAACACAATGCACAAGTTAGTGTTCTGCTCAAATAAGGATGTGCTTTAAGACAGCCTTCTTTCACTGAGTTAAACTTAAACATATGTTTGTACTGAATGTTTCCCTTATGTAACAACAGAAACCTAAAAGTCAGTTTGCACAATGGGGCTACAACATGGTTGAATTCATAAAAAAAAAAAAAAAAAAAAAAACAGTCATAAAAAAGGAACCACAAAGAGAAGAACAGGAAAAGAAGGATGTTCCTCTGCCAAAACAGAATCTGGTTTGTTTTAGCGTTGTTGGAGAAATGGGTTTCCTGCCTGAATCAGTCATACAGACAAGTTTTTCTTCTCTCCAGTTTTCAGCCATCTGCACCGTCTCTCACTGTCAGTTTCTCTGTATATATCACTGTGTGTGTTTGTGTGTTTATGCTTTCCTATGTATCAATGGTATCCTGTCACAGAAGAAAGGGGAAATACTTGTGCATTTATGTGGTGAGAACAGCACGGGGGCACCATCAATGTGTCATTATGTGATACTGAAAAACTGGACTGGCCTGGAGAAGAATGTGACATTTGACTCTGCCGACCAGAACTGATTGTTATACAACTATCGCCCTCACATGCATCTGTGTGTGCACAGTGTGTGTATATATATGTGTGTGTGTGTGTGCGTGTGTGTGTGTGTGTGTGTGCGTGTGTGTATGTGTCTGTAATTACCACACATCTGTTTCACATTGAGGCCCTCCTACACCAGTGCATGCTTGGAGAATCATTTAAGCTGAACCATTTGGAAATGCTTTTGTTTGCTGGTTGCTAGTCTGAGAGCTCTTCAGTCTCTCTCTCATGATGATGCCCTCGTGTTGGTGATTCATCAGAGGAAGTTGTGGCCACTTTGTGGCACTAAAGAGTTTTACAGGGGGAGGACTCGAGCTTAGCAACCACACCCTTCGTTCTCTTGTAAGAAATCTGATAACTTACAAAGGAAATCAGCATTCTCAGTCTCAGTTTTTAAGCTTATCCAGATAATGAATACAATGACAGGACTTCCTCCTTATATTGGTCTGTATTGGAAGCATGTGATGAGCGCCATCACACACACTCGCTGATTTTCATATTAGACTAAATAAAGCATTCTAACACTTACATCCTTTACCTTTCTCTTTGCTTGTCTCCTCAAGTTGTATCAACTAAGAACCACAGTTTCCCGTTTCCTTTTCATATTCAATATTCATGTTAAGTACCAACATTTCTATAAATTCTTACCTGTTTGCGTAGGTCTTCAATGATGGGCTCATACTTGCTGTAGTCTCTCATGTCGGGCCCCCCCTTCTCCAGAGCCTCCCTGATTTTCCTCTCCAGCTCCCCGTTGGCCTTTTCCAGGTTCCTCACTGTCTCCAGGTAATTGGCCAGACGGTCATTCAGGTTCTGCATGGCTCCCTTCTCATTGCCCAGGATCCCAGCACCAGAACCACCACCAGCTGCCACAGATGCACGAGCACCACCAAAACCAGCGCCCATGCTGCCATCCAGTGCACTGCTGAGCTTGAACCCAGATGAAGATGATGCCATTGGAGCACCAGAACGCAGGAAGGACGTGGAGACAGAGGAGATGCGGCTGCTGGATGGAATAGCACCACCATGAACGCTCATAGCACGGTATGGAGGTGTAGAGCGGGCTATGGACATCTTGGAGGACTGGATGCTGCTGTACCTGGAGCTCATTTTGGAGAAGTTTTGGCACGGCAGAGTATGAAGTCAAAAATGAGATGTGGAGACTCGCTGCTGGCTGGGTTAGAAAGTGACGCTGGAAGCAGGAAGGGGGGGAACTTATACTCCTGCCTCTCTGCCTCAATGGCAGCTGCTCTCTCAGACCCTGCCCACTTCAGCAGCGCCCCAGTCTTTGTTTCCTGCTCCCTCTCACTGCATTCTCTCAGTTGCTCACATGTTCCCCTTTTCAGCCCACAACGTATTTTCCGTCTCCAAGGAAACACATCAAACATATGTTGTTGAGTAAACACGCAAAAACATTCAGAGCAAATAACTGACTGAACTACAGAGATCACATAAACTAAAACTCACCACAAATACAAGAGAGCAGTAATGGATATGCTGTTAAGCAAAAAGTACAGACTTCAACTGAGGGAGGTAAAGCAGAATTCAAACTACAAGTTAAAGGGTAGACTATTATTGGCAAAAACAAGCTTCACTTTGTGAGAATGCAAGAAATTCTTTTGGTTTGCCCATAAAAGGCTTAATGTCCAATTGCTGCATAGTTTCTAAGTTTGTGGTCAGCCAGCCTCCAAAATAAACACATTTTACCAACCTTCCTATCTAGACTAAACTGAACACGAGATATAGCAGTTACAGCTAAAACAGGGTATTAAGAAATGATTTGATCAGAGTATCTGCAATAGAAAACGTAGAAAAAGTAAAACCAAACTGAGTTACTCACAAACACAGTCACAGTCCTGATCAAATTTCAACACAATCAGTGCAGAGAACAGTACTAACAATGAGACCTGATTAGTTTAAAAGGACACCTAAGCTCCAGAGATATCCAAAGGCTCTGAAAGGGCACAAAAAACAAATGTTAACCGATACCTATCTCAGAACACAATCAAAAGGAAATAACAGCTGCCCTCATTCACCAGTCATACTATAGGCAATAATCTGTTCAAATCAGTTCAAATAAGGATTTTGAACCATTATCTTTGAAGCTTTAACTGTGGTACCTGTGAACTTCAATATCCAAGCATGAAAAGTGATCATTTTCCCTGATCTAATCACTAGTCTGGTCTTGATTACATCACACGGCTACTTGTGATTGTCCTCCAGAAAACATGTTTGTTGTCAAAATGTTAAGTGACCAGACACACATGTGGCAACACACTATAAAGAAATGAGAAAGAAATCCAGTCATTTTCCAAAAACTGGCCTGCAATATCCAATGTTCTAGCATGATGTTGGAAAGGTTTAACTGAACCTAAAGTTGTGGCCAGAGAGGATTTTCACACTGAGCCTCAGAGAACTGGATAATAAAACCAACTGAACAACCCACAGGGGGGAATTCCAAAGACTCCAACAATCTCCTGAACTCCCATACAACCCAGCTCTTTTCTTTTCTGATCCTATCTCACCTTCATAGCTGATCAGATTTCACCGTTTCTCACGCATCATACAACATCCTCCCAGCAACCCTCACTGTGTATTTATTTGCAAATTTTTTTAAGCAATTCCGAATAAGAACAAAAACACTGCCGAGAGTAGCAAAAAAGCAAAGAAACCTCTGGTGAGTTGTACAGATAAGAGGAAGGATGAATTGAGTTAACATGACTCATACCTCATGACAGTATCACCACTGTCTTCTTTGTTTGAATGTGTGTTGGCAACATTTTGCCTCGCCCTTTGACATCCAAAATAGGAACTGAAAAGTAGAAACACAACCTTACCCACTCATTTTATACTACATATCTAAATTGCATTTTTAGGGCATAAAAGCTACTTCTGCCTTTAAATTAAGAGATTTTTGATTCCTCCTCATCTTTTTTCCACATGCAATAATGTGGATCTGAATTGCACCTCCCCCCAAAGATAAGACAGGAAAAAAAAGAAGGGAAAACTGGACAAACTGGAGTCTGTGAGTCATAGTAACACAAATCTGGAAACTACTACAAGAGTTTATGTGCTTCACAAATCTTGGACAGCTGTCAGATTATTACTGTTCTCAGCCTGGTGTGGCCTTGAATAAACTTTACTTCCCTCCCTCTGTCTCTGTGGTTTCCTTTCATCCAGCTGCACTGCAGAATGAGTGTTCTCATGCACTTATATACAAAGTCACAAATATGCATTTGCATAGATGCATATGCATTTTGAAACACATGGCATGCCCTCTATAACATATGCATGAAGGAATGCTAGCACATATGTGAGTTTGATCCTCTCTTACTCATTTATTTGCATCCTCCCTTCCACTCTTTATCACGCCCTCAATGACTCACCCAAGATGCTCATAAGCACCAAAGATCTCAATTTGTTCCTTGTTTATATGCATTTATATTCTAATTTTATGGTCCAAACCATTAGCAGAATGGGAGGGTCACACATCAGAGGTCAGTGAAATGTGTCGACTGAGAGACATTTTCTCTGTGGGATGTCATGTCCATTTCTAGTGCAAAGACATTTCACAGGAAGACATAAAAGGAGCAAGAGCTAGAAGTTACAAGTGGGACTCTGGAGAGTCATCTATACGACCATTTCTCACAGGGAGACAAATAATTAGCTTTGTTTAAAGAAGAAAAAGTGCCTATTAAAAGAGAAACGTGAGCACACAAATAGACTTTTAAATAACTGTATGATGTAAATGTCAGTTCCTTGTTTAAGAACTTGTAAAGGCACATGCACACAATTCTGAGGAAAAGTAAGATGAATCTTAACATACCACTTTTTTTAACCAGAAATTTTAGAGGAAAAAAAATGCATCAAGTGTTACAGAAGCACATAACAAGCAGACCACTAAGCCACAGCAGCTATGTGTGCATGCTAATATTTACTATTTAGCTCTATATACAAAGTAAAGCCGACACTGTAGCTTAGCAGAGAGTTCTTCATACAGTAAAATGCAATGTTGGAAAAACTGACATTGTGATTTAGTGTCTAAACATGAAATGTCAAATTATTTTCTTATTTATAAAAATGTATCCTCTTGGATTACCCAACAGTTGTGACGGTATTTTACTCAAAGCCCAAACTGGCAACTACACGGTAACACTAGAGGAAAAATCTGTGAATCACCAAACTCACTGAATATCATCCTCTGGTAGTCATTGATGTCCACACCAAATGTCATGGCAATCCATCTGAGCTACAACGAATGGTTATTATCACTGTCAATTAATCTGTGAATTACTGTTTTCTCGATTAATTGATTATTTGTTTAGTCTATAAAGTGTCAGAAAATTGTGAAAAATATCAATCAGTGTTTCCAAAACACCAAGAGTCCATAAGCTTATCTATAAGCATCTATAAGTTAAGAAGAATCTATAAATTTGTCAAGATGTGTCAGTCAGGCCCAGACTGGCACACCAAAAGACCAACATTTTCACCTGTAGAATGTAATGTGGCTACAAAATCAATAACATCTTTTTTTATGGGTCAAGTTTCATTAAGTATTCTCTCTGTGAAGCTGTGTCTATGATATCAACACATCATTCCATTCCTCCTGTGCAGTTTGCGTTCCTAAAAAACATACACCTCCATAATCCAGTCAGTAGGGGGCATGAGTCTCAAAGCAAACAAACCCACTAAGAGGTGGCTTTCTGCAGGCTTTGTATTGTTACAGTGAGTTTATGTGCATTGACTTTACTGAGCTCTCTGTGAGGATTTAATTCATGTCTGTTGTGGAGGTTCTTTGTTTGAACAGGCAACAGACGGTGAAGCAGGAAGTGACTTTTATGACAGATGTGTCTGATTGTTTTGTGGGCTTGGCAGGACCCTTGTGAACACAAAGTCCAACTTGAAGATCAAAGATGAAACCAACAACATCACTGACTAAAATGTGTTTTTGCAGAGAGGCTTTTAGGGCATTTAGAATTTTATGCGTTTCTATGTTTTGTTCTATATGTAGTAATTTTTCTCAACTTATGCTTTTGTTTTGAACGGTTTGTGTACTGCATTAAGTACTAGATGGCAAAGTTTATCATGAGCAAATTATTAAATGAAATGTATCCTGACATCAGTTAAAACTTATTCACTCTTGAATTACTGTGCAGTGTCATGCATCCCACCCTGTCCTTTCTGAACATCCCAGAGTCTGTCAGTGGTTGTGAAATAGGTTTGTTTCTTATCTTTGCTAATTGTCTTCTCATATACCCCACCAGCTCATCTTCTCACCGCCCCTCCTCTCTGCCTTGTCGCATGTATGTGTCTGTCTTAGCACATTCCTGTCTTGATGTGTCATATAGCAGCTTCACTCAAACCAAAGCATCACTGGCCTCTTGGGAGACTTAAGGTCAGAGGGCTAGATTGTTAAATTACCCTCTTACTTTCCTCATGCAGACAAATCTTCAACTTTAATCATGTTTAAGCACTCAAAAGTGCCCTGCTTATCAGCAGTTGTTTGTCAGAGAACTGGAGTTAATGAAACAGCAAAACTTGGTTTCCTTGTACATATATGGTTGCCTCCAAGTTTAGCACAAGAGTTCCATTGTGGAGAATCACGTCACTGTTTGAGACTAGCCAAGTAATACATGCATTTTTTGATCGGTCCAAAGCCTGTTGGACTTTCCACAACATGTGCCTCATCTGCTTGTTCACATTTAGTTTGCACATAGCAGTGTACCAAGGGCTTTGTATCTTTTCACAAGCTGGTAAATAAATTAAGTTTTATTTTTTTTCCATGAACTCATAAAACCTGGAAATAAAGAGAACAGAGGAGTCCTGAAAATGTAAGTTGAAGGAGGGTGTACTCTGGTTAAATTTGGGAACAGTCAATTAAAAGCTCACAAAACATTATCAGTCATAAATCTGTCAAATCTAACAAGTGAATCATGATTTCCACAGTGAGATGATGGACAAAGTCCATGTTTAAAATAAGACAAAATGATGAGGCCTAAATAAAAGTGTGCTCTGATCCTAAACCCATGTGAAACCATGAAAACACAAATCCACAGACATATTTAGCTTATCTATCTATCTATCTATCTATCTATCTATCTATCTATCTATCTATCTATCTATCTATCTATCTATCTATCTATCTATCTATCTATCTATCTATCTATCTATCTATCTATCTATCTATCCACCATCCATCCATCCATCCATCCATCCATCCATCCATCCATCCATCTGC
The DNA here is from genome assembly GCF_022539595.1 of Amphiprion ocellaris. Lineage (NCBI taxonomy): Eukaryota > Metazoa > Chordata > Actinopteri > Pomacentridae > Amphiprion > Amphiprion ocellaris. The sequence continues at coordinate 22,133,260 of NC_072770.1, read as the reverse complement.
AGTCTCAGTATTTCATGAGGTTTTTATCAGTATTTCTGCAGGTGCGGAAAGCTGTTCTAGACTGAGGTGGGGTCTGTAGTAAAACAAAGAGACAAACTCTATTTGCTTTTCACCTCACTGATATGAAAGGAATGCATATCAACAGCCATTGTGTGTGAATAGGACAGTGTGGTCCATCGATCTTGCTGATAATGGAAATCTGCACAATGCATCATATAATTGTGTAATCTGCTCATTTTAAATATAGGCTTAAGTTATGGATGGAAATCTACCCCACTTTTTGTTTTTCAGTAATTTTTGTTGATATATATTGTGTGCAAAGATTCTTGGAAACTTCAATCTGAGTGGAACATACTAATTGGGTAACTCTGTCACTCCCACAACTATGAGACATACAGAGTCACAGCCCAGCAACAGTTAAGGACATCACACTCACTGGCCAACCACAATTTCATCTGCAATATGTCACGTCTATGAGAAGTGTTGTAAAGCATAAGAGAAGCTCATAAAATGATATGATTGTTCATTATACCCAAGGTTTGACTCTACGTTCTGGTGCTGTGTGTGCATGTTTTTAGACAATGCAAAGAGGCGTGTGCAACCATAGCTTTAAAGCACATTATAGTCTAATGGTGATAATATAAGCAGAACGTATTTGTTCCCGGGAAATGTGAAAAATGCAAGTTCATACATGTCTGAAGGTAGATAAAGTCTTGAGCTTTCCCATGTTTTTGCAGTAGTTTTACAGAGACTACCAAATGGATTTTTATGCAGGTCCTGTGCTTTTACTGAGCTGTAAATGTGTAACATGATGCAATTTTCCTCCCTGACATTCCCTCATCTCTCCCCCTCTCGCTCTTTCTCCCTCCTCATCCTTCACTCCCCTACTGAGGACACCAGCCAATCGCACCTCAGCAGGATCCCTCCCCTGCTCTGATAAATACCACCGAGGACCAGGGAGGGTCTATCTGCCTGACTCTCCTTCCCTCCGCAGAGTCTCTCCTCTCGCACCACCTCAGTGCTACAGACCCCCTCTGTGACCATGTCTGTCCGAGCCTTGAAGACCACCACCTACTCCACTATGTCGACCTCCAGGGGCCCAAACCAGGGCTTCAGCAGCCGCTCCTTCTCTGGCTATGGAGGCCGAGGTGTAGGGAGTGGCAGGCAGAGCTACGCTGTCCGCAGCTCCTATGGAGGTGTGGGCAGCAGTGGTGCTGCTGTGGGTGCAGGCGGTTTTAAGGTAGCCGGTGGTTTTGTTGCTGGGGGATCTGGACAAAGAGGAGGTGGACTGGAGTTTGGCTATGTAGGCTATGGTGGAGGGATGGGAGGTGGCATGGCCAATGAAGTGGCTCATGCCCCCATCACAGCAGTGACCGTGAACAAGAGCCTGCTGGCCCCCTTGAACCTGGAGATTGACCCCACCATCCAGGCCGTCCGCACCCAGGAAAAGGAGCAGATCAAGACCCTGAACAACCGCTTTGCCTCCTTCATTGACAAGGTCAGTCCACTCACATTTAAGATGAGACATTAAAGATATTCAGAAAATTTTGTATGTGAACATAAAAACTGAAAGAAAGCTATGTATACTTCTATAACTTTATAGTTCAAACAACAGATTATCATTCTGTTGGCATGACAGCTGGGATGAAACTAAACACCACACAGAGTACAAAAAGAGCACAGGGACTGCAGAGGAAATTGGTGTATTGCAAGCCAAAACAGGTGAAGGAGACGGAGGTCTAATTTGAAGCTTTACAATGAAGCTTACCCATGAGACAATCCAAACTGTGTATACAACAATATGCCATCTGTACAGTGAATCTAAGGGGGATAACTGTCTGTTTTTCGCATTGGCTTAGCTTTCTGAAATGCTTTCACTCCCAGATGAGATCATAGAGCTCAGATGAGAGGATCAACCTGGATACAGAGTACAGAGGAGGAGAACAATTTTGCTTGAAGGCGTGTACCCACCATATGAGCAATATCCTGCTAAAATGAATGGTTATGAAAGCAGACAAAGTGTCTTCTTGGATTTGTGTTAAATATCTATCCTGGCTACTTCTTATTTAATGTGCTATTTTCAAAGTTTAAAGTATTAACAGGTGATAAAATCAAATTTAAAAAAAATAAAGGGAGTAGTTGGAAAAAAGTGGAGTAGATCACTCGCAAAAAGTATACGAGACTATCAGTAATGTGCAGAATGCCCATTTTACGAGTCTATAAAATGGTCAACAAAGCCATTTCCCTGACAGTATTATGAATCATTGATATACAGCCTCTATCAAACATAGATTACTGAAATGTCAGCGAGACAAAGAAGTAAGAGCATCTTATCAATCAGCTGGCAGAAGTTTGCACTGTTTTCTAGCGGAGACTGAATACATTCTTTTGTTATCTTTCATTGTAACTCATAAATGGGATCTCCTGTTTAATGAGGCACCCAGAGGTAATATAGGCTAGAAGTTAACTCATAAATCAGTCACGCTCAGGCAGATTCTTGAGATCATAAAACAAAGCTCGCTCTCCCCCTCCTCTGCATACCATAGTGATACTGGCACATGCACAAAGTGAGTGTGAGCTGTGTGTCTCTCGCCACGTTTGCTGAGTGGCAGCAGGACCCCACCCAGGGTCAGGACGCTGAATAGAAAAGTTGTAAAGGGGCCAACTGTGTCACAATTGGGAAACAGTGCCACATTGTGTTGAACTGCGGCACTGTGTGTTGAACTTGAGAGATGGGTAATGAATGTGACAGAAGTCACTGGAGGTGGGAGAAGTTCAACTAGTCATTTTTCTTCTAGCTGATGTTCATGTGTTTTGTTGTCCGCCACAGCTAGCACAGTCGTTCATGCTTGCTGAGTCACTCCCATCCACTATTTACATGCATTCTTTCTCCATCCACCACGTCTCAGTGACACCCCCTCTCCATACATTACCATACATCACTGTCTATTAGTGTCTACTAGTACAACAGCACTGTACACTTCCCTCTATTTTTTAAACCGATCACTCATCATCTTTTTGGTCTCCAGGTACGCTTCCTGGAACAGCAAAACAAAATGCTTGAGACCAAGTGGAAACTTGTGCAGGAACAGACCACGTCTCGCTCCAACATTGATGCCATGTTCGAAGCCTACATTGCCAACCTACGTAAGCAGCTGGACAACTTGGGCCATGAAAAAGTCAAACTGGAATCTGACCTGAATCACATGACAGGCCTGGTTGAAGACTTTAAAACGAGGTGAGTGGAGTTGAAATTTTTTTTAACTGTAATCTCTTAACCGCTATAATATCTGCCAATGGCCCCATTTTTACAAACATTCTGTACAACATGGCCTTCTCTAAAGCCACAGAAATGTATTTTAACCTTCAGTTGGGAACACAAACTTTCAACAAAGATAATGAATGTGGGAAAACTGTACAAAAAATGCTCACATCATCCGTTCTATGTAGTGGTGTAGCCAGAATAAAAACAATCCCATCTCAAGTTGGGATATTTGTGTCATTATAAACACCAAATCCATTCAGGGAAGTGCTGGAATAAACAAGGAGAGAACACAGAACATACATGATATTGTTACACAGTGTGGAAAGAGGGGAAAATTAAGATTTCAAAAAGTTACCGTATTGGCTAATGAAGCTATTCACTTGTTCCACATTGAATGTCTTCAAAAAATACTGAGTATATGATGATCAGATACTGACTATAGCTCCACATACTGTATATTTTTTTTAATCTGATTTTACCTAGTGCTATAATCAAACATTTAGACAGAGTTCACAGAATGAATTTAAAGTGCATTATGACAACTTAAAATTCTGTTTTTCCAGATATGAGGATGAGATCAACAAGCGCAATGAGTGTGAGAACAACTTTGTCCTCATAAAGAAGGTCTGTGCAGATAAAAAAACAAACAAACAAACTTGATATTCAAACTAAAATTAACCTTCAAGCACAATGACACAATGGCATGTTTTTACCCTTGGGTTGAGGTTATATTCAATGTTCTCATTGTTATCTTTTCTGATGAAGGACACAGACGCAGCCTACATGACCAAAGTGGAGCTGGAGGCCAAAGTAGACGGCCTCTCTGATGAGATAGAGTTCCTGAGGCAGATCTATGATGCAGTAATTATCTTATTTTACCCCACAGTTCCACAATAATAAATAATGTTCACACACAGAGGTTTAGCAAAGTTATGTTTCTCCTTGTCGTCTTCTTCTGGTCATATTCGATTATTTTCCTGTGTAGGAAATCAGTGAGCTGCAGAGCCAGATCAAGGACATATCTGTTGTGGTGGAGATGGACAACAGCCGTAATCTCGACATGGATGCCATTGTTGCTGAAGTGCGTGCCCAGTATGAGGACATTGCCAACAGAAGCAGAGCAGAGGCAGAATCATGGTACCAGAACAAGGTGGGACCGCACTTGGTGTCATTTAAATTAAAGCCTACAACCATGTAGAGGTTAAAACATAAATCTGAAAAGCATGAATACGAGTACTCTTGTTCTTAGCTGAACAGTACATGATTTTCACTTAATGAATGTAGCAGATAGTGTAAGATGCATTCTTTTATATTTTCTCCTCAACATTCTTTAATTTACTTTACTTCTGTTGCCATTTCCTCTAAAGCCCCATATGCACAGATTTAATTTCTGAGATCAAAGACAGTGCATTTGATGATGCACACTACAGGATGTTACAGTTTAAGTGTTTTTGTGATGTCCATGTCAAATTAAACATGTGGGGAAAATGTAGCAAAAGGGCAAACAATACCTGTTGTAAAAGACAGACAACTCAGTCTTACCTGGATCTTCTATTTGAAGTATCACGGTGACCTGTTTCTGTCTGTAACAGTACGCAGAGATGCAGCAGTCAGCAGGTAAATATGGTGACGACCTGAAATCAACCAAGGCTGAGATCGCTGACATGAACCGCAGAATAATGAGGCTCCAGTCTGAAATCGAAATGGTTAAAGCTCAGGTGAGGACTCAAGATTACAGTTTTATATACCTGCAAATATTTTACATTAATAGGATTTTGTTTTTCGTTTTATTTTGACTTGAATCAATCGTTTCAAACATTCTCATAAGGTTTTTTTTTTTTTTTTTTAAATTTTGTGTTGCACCTCACTCTGCTTGTCTTCCTCCACTCTCAGCGAAACAGTTTGGAAGCTCAGATTGCAGAGGCTGAGGAACGCGGTGAACTGGCAGTGAAGGATGCTAAACTCCGCATCAGAGACTTGGAGGAAGCTCTTCAGAGAGCCAAGCAGGACATGGCACTGCAAGTCCGCCAATACCAGGAACTGATGAATGTGAAGCTGGGCCTGGACATTGAGATTGCAACATACAGGAAACTGCTGGAAGGAGAGGAGAGCAGGTAAACTGTTTTGTGTGAGAGCACTTGTGCACCTTCCTGTGGCAGCAATGATAACTGCATGTTCAAATTCTGAATGAGACAAAATGTTCCTGCATCCTCCATCAGGGACATTTTGTTCACCTTATGTAATTCTGGTTGTTTTTGTCTTCTTCTTTGTCTCTCTACAGACTAGCAACTGGAATCAAGACCAACGTGTCTAAGCAGACTTGTAAGTTTATCTTATACCTTTGTGCAAATTTAAGTGTTTTATTGATGATAATTTTTGTCCACATCACAGTAAAAACCCACAAACAACTACATAATCAGAAAATCATATTTTAGACTATCTGGATAATTCCTGTTCAGAGTCTTAGGGCAAGGAATTAGTAAACTTAATGCAGTGTCTTCCTGCTGACAAACACAGAGTGAGTTTTTCTCAGTTTTTTTTAAATGCAGTGTTCGCAACTAAAATCTGGTTTTGAGTTTCTGTGATGCAAAAACACAGAAGTACATACAGACACCTACAAATAAAAATGTAACTAAAACTCCTGCAAATAAAGACAGCCTTCATATTCAGTATACACAGTTTATCACATAGGTGCACACATAGTTTGTGATAATCAAAGCAAATATCTTAGACATAATCATTAGGCATAATGTTGACTGCTTCACATCTTGCTCTTCATCTACATCAAGATTTTCAGTCAAATCACATCTGCACCATCATGAAAATTGCTGACGTGACAAATTCAACCTTGGCATAACTGGAGCGATGACCTGGACATTTGGAAAAATCATTTGGAACAATCTCAACTTCACTGAAAAGGAGAGACTGCTGACATTGTCTCCAGTTATACGCTTTTTATTTTCTTCCCTCACTACAGTGTGTATAAGCTAGTCATTGACTTCTTCTTCTTGATGTGCAGCTTTGAACTACAATGCCTACGGCCTGGAAAGTTCCCGCACTCCGTCCTACGTCAGCAGTTCTTTTGATGGACTCAGGGCTGGCAGCGGTTCTGCGTCTGCCTTCGAGGGAGCAGCGGTGAAGAGCACCACAGTCACCAAGACCGAAACTACAGTGATCAAGACCGAGGAGAAGAAAGAGGAGGAGAAGAAGGTGGAGGAGGAAGAGAAGAAGGAGGAGGAGCAGCAGGAAGTAGCTGAGGAGGTGGCTGCTGAGGAGAAGAAGGAGCAGGAGCAGGTGGAGGCTGAAGCTGTGGCTGAAGAGTGAAATTTTTAACATCTTCTGACGGAATTATGATTTTGGAGATAAACAAAAAGCACACCCTCTCTGCCTGTTATCCAGATCTTTAAAAGTTACCATATAACAGGCGTGTTTCAGCTGTAAGAGGTGTAAACACATTTCCATCTTTAAGGAAGTGCTGCTAATGGATGTTTTGAAAAATTTGTAGGTTAGCAAACCCTTCAGTCTGACTCACTGCCAGTTGTTCACCTGTGTCTTTTCACATGTATTCAGCCAGCAGGTGGCGGTGTTACACCTGTTTTCACCTGTTGCATCTGATCTACACCTATCCAACACCAAGCACTGCTCTCACAGCAACCCACCACGAAGTAATTCACAATGTAATAAAACAAGTAATAAAAAATGTTTGAGTTTGGAGAGAAATAAACTACTGCCGTGCTGAACCTATTACACCAAACCTGCAGTACTTAGACAATTCAGTAGTGATTAAGTCACAAAAGCCCTCGTGACTTCTGCTTTAGAAAAACCTTGTTGGCAACACCTAGAGTCTTGTTTGCACAGCAATAAACTTTCAAACAAAAATCTACATGGCGATCTGTTGTATTTTGTTATGAGATGCTGCATTGTAAAGTTATTTAGTTGCACTTCACTGGAAAATTTAACTTTTTAATACTTTTTAAGCATTTAAAAGGAAAATTAACACCTTATGTTAAAAAAAATACTGAAACAAACATGAAAGTAAATGGCAACTGGAAGAAATTTCTAATCAGCCTGAGGGGAGTTTCTATCTAGCTATTATGGTTTAAAACCACACACAAACATATTGTACTTTTTACAGAGATCAACAAGGAACACCTATATGATTGAGGGAATGATTATCCATACAATCAATCTCATCTCTGAAGCAAGTCCTCGCCTGCCTGACTCGAGATACATAAGAACTCAGTTTCTACTTGACAAAAGGAACTGAAGGTCATCCATTCCTACAAAATGTCAGCAAATGTCACATCACATTCCTGCTTCACACCTTAAATCCCTTAAGGTTACAAAAGTGGGTTTTTAAAGTTCATACACAAAACAACATTATCCATCATACAGTCTAATTTAGAAAGAGTTGTATGGAGTCACACAGCAAAGAAATTCAATATACTTGAGACTCTGTGAGTGCACTGAAGTACCATTATGTGATTTATCTGAGGAAAATGAAGTTGTTCTGTTACAGTAAATGATTACTTAAGAGGCCTTTTGAGCCCATCGAGGGACAGGTTTGAACATGATTTCTGGGTGGTGGTGGCGCGCCCAAGGCCATACAACTTCTCATGAAGGCAAAAACAGAAAACTGCACAAATACCACAATCCCACCCACTGTTCATCACGCAGTGGCGACGACAAACATGTTCAGGTTTGAAAGTTCAACTCCGCTCAGAAAGAAAAATTACGGAGAGAGCACATACAACAGTCTGTACACAAATGTTCACAACATGGTAACAGCGACAGTCGACCTGAGATGACAGAAATAGTGGAAAGGCTTTTCAGGCTTTAAATATCTTCTCAGAACTCAAACTGTGCAGGTACATCTTGAGTTGTTGAAAAGCTGTCTAGGTTTCCTCTGGTTGACCCGGTTTTACTTTGAGTATTTGTATCAATGCATTTATTCAGCTAAATGCAACACCTTCCAAAAAAATAAAACTAATTTATATTCACCTAGTCAGGCATTTGAGACTTTTAGTTTCGTGAGCGTTAGATACCTGTCTGTAAAAAATATAGCCAACTGACAATTAGCTGAGCAGAAAAACTGGACACATGGACTAACAGCAAGCTGTTTCTGTCCAAACCTTAACGTTATGCCCACCTAAAAATCAGTCATTTACATGTGGCTTTGTTTTATATATATAATTCAAGTGTAAAAATGACAACTTGTCTTTTTAAGGGGGCTTTGAGCAGGACTTTATCTTGACCTCGAATAGCCAGCTAGTCGGTTAGCTAGTCACCTGGCAACTTCTCAGCGTGCTAAGCTAGGCTAGCTAGCATTTTTAGCTCTTTAATTAGCATTATTATCTACTGCCTCTAAGTTGTGTTATGTCACATAATGCTGGGTAATTACAATATGAAGCATCATATTTTTATTATGGTTTCTGTGGGTTTAGTTGCCTTCAACAGTTAAATAAACCTATTAGACAGTAGCAGGACAAATCTTAAATAGTAAAATACAACTGCCTACCAATGTAGCTCAGTGCAGTGTAGTTGACTTAACTTGCATAATTCAATAGTAATAATGCATAGTTCAATGTGCTCCTCTCCACACTGTCGGCTGACGAATCCTGGAGATATTTCTAATATTTTTCTGATCAAAGGTTATACATGCATGGTTGCAATAAATGTACACAGAATCTTATTACAATTAATGGTGCTCAGTTTAAATACACATATGTATCATTCTGCTCTGTGTTCATTGTTTGCTCTGTGGCAAAAAAAAAAGAAGTTTCTTTCATGTTCAGTTTGAACTCATAATCTAACCCTTATCTAAGAGCCTTTTCTTTGGTCTTATCTTACTCTTTTAGCTATTTAAGCCTGAACCTTTGGGAGATGATTAAATGTTTGCCCTGTGTAGGTATCAACTCTGGTACTACTTTACTACAGTAAACACAAAGCAGCTGCAGGATTCACAGTCTTGGTTCATTGCTTATGCAATAATTCACCGTCGTACTGCAGCATTCATCCATCCATCCATTACCTATACACGGCTAAATCTTCATTAGGGTCACCGGGGTGCTGGAGCCTATCCCAGTGGACTTAAGGCGAAGGCAGGGGACACCCTAGACAGGTCACCAGTCGATCAGAAGGCTACACATAGACAAACAATCCCACTCGCGTTCACTTCTACAGACAATTTAGAATCACCAATTAACCTCTGCACATATTCCATCTGTGAGAGGAAGCTGAAGTACCCAGAGAGAATCCACGCATGCACAGGAAGAACTTGCAAACTCCCCACAGAAAGATCCCAGGCCCAGGCCGGGACATGAACCGGGAATCTTCTAGCTGCAAGGAAACAATGGTAACCACCAATCCACTGTGCAGCCCTGCTACAGCATTCATACATTCACAAACATCTCTGTGATCTGCCCCTAGCAGATATACTAAATCACTAGTACAATCGTGCAGCCTCCCCCTTGCTGCCGTCCTGCTGAATGCACCGTTCTTGTAGAAACAGGAAGCACTGCCCATGCTGCAGGCCGCTGTTTTAAACTGAGGCTGACACTGGTCCACCTGAAGGTGAACCACCTTTTCCAGATCCACATCTGTGAATGAAACCTTTGTCAGAGTCACAAACACAGACTTGAAAAAAAAATCCTAACAAATGACCGTTGTAGCAGAATATAATACACTTTCCGGAGATCTAAGTACGAGGTATGGGGCGAGGCTCTTATGACAACAGTGAAAGGAGCAAAATAAAACAAACCTGGCTGCCTTACTGTGACTGATTGATAGCCCAGTGTTAACAGTGTGTCGTGTTTTCACAGACTTGTTCAACCCTTTTATTATGTAATTTAAATACTATTTCTCTGGCGATCCATTTATGCTGGAACTCCATGCAGAGTAAATATGTTCACACCTGAATGAGATAAAAGTGAGTGCCTTTCTCTCTCTCTGTCATCCAACTGCCTGTGGGTAAATGTTGTAACAGTGCACTGAAAGAATTACCTTCACACTGTATGTCTTTTGTCTGGGACTTTATTACTTCTTTAATGTAATTATAGTTGTGGTGTCATTATTTCGAGGTCGCTTGTGAGTGGTCTTTCAACATGTCAAGTTTGCATGGCACCTTATGTTACATCTGTAATAAGGCACCGGGCCAGCAACGTACTGTACATTCTGTGCAGGTATGCAGAAAAACGAACGAGGTGAGTACAGAGCCTCTGAGGTAGCAATGAGTCAGGCCGTCAGCTCATGAAAGAGAGACTTTCGGCTAAATAAGCTTTGGCATTGCTAACGGATGATTTAACTTAATCTGTCTATTATGGACAATAACAACAAATGTGGAATCCTCAAGTGGTGATTAACCAACTTGTAACAAATTCTAATAGAGAAACATGATGACTTTTATGTTGGTCCTCCAGCGTTTTACGATTTACTCATGTAAACTGTCAGAATTAATAGCTTAAATGCACACCAACAGCACCAGAGGCAATACAGTTAATCACATCAATTTGTCTCATTCAGAATTTGTCTGTACATGACTTGATATATAATAATTGTAAGACTGACAGGTGCTTTTACAACATTTAAAACTGACTCTGTCACAACAACAGGTCTGAATTCCTCTGCAAGCTTGGGGCAGATCAAAATCAGCAAAAAAGTAAGGGTATTTAACTTTTTGGATGCCAAAAAGAGGTGTGACCTCTTTCTTTTGTTTGAAACCAAAGCACGAAACTGCAAGAGCTATTTTTCCTAAAGAAAGGTTTTTGTAGGTTTCGTGGCAGGACAATCATATTTCATTTGAGATGTAATTTTAAAAAAGTACATGCTCATTTACTGATGATTAAAAGCTGATCATGACTCTTGGAGTTTGTTGCTGTTTGAGATCTATCTGTAACTCATACAGAGTGATATATTAGGGGTGTGTGGCTTCCCTGCAAACTCAGTTTCTGTTATTCATCTGTTATACCTGAAGCTGTTATACCTGGAGGAGGAGGCAGACTCTCCGTGGGTTTTTGCTGCAGGACAATCACATTGCATTTGAAATGTAGTTTTAAATAAAGTGCATGCTTTCCTGTGTTGAAAATATGTCCAGTTGCACCTAAAAAATAACAAACAGTGCAGATTAGCAAACAAATAGAGATAAACTTATTATAAAGTAAGCCACTGATTATAAAGTAAGCCAAAAGACTGTCATATAACTACAAAAAAATCGTTTTTATAAAGATAGTGTGTAAAGTTGCAATTCAAAAGCTGATTGCATTTGGAGTCAGTTTTTTTAGAATCATGTGCATGATCGTGAAGCTTTATCCTCTCTACTTACACACATAAGGGCATGAAGGAAAACAACAGAAGCATCCTTCAATATATAGAAACGCATCCGATTAAAACACAATCACCCACTATAATCAATCCATCCATCCTTTAAACCGCTAAATCCTCATTAGGGGAGGCTGGAATCTATCCCATCTGACTTGGGGTGAAGGCAGGGACATGCTGGACAGGTCACCAGTCTATCACAGGGCTACCCATAGACACAAACAATCACACTCATGTTCACACCAATGGACAATTTAGAGTCACCAATTCACCTCAGCATGTTTTTGGACTGTGGGAGGAAGTCGGAGTACCCGGAGAGAACCCACGCATGCACAGGGAGAACATGCAAACTCCATGCAGAAAGATCCCATGACCAGGCTGGGATGCGAACCGGGGATCTTTGAGCTGTGAAGCGACAATGGTAACCACAGAGACACTGTGCAGCCCACCCACTACAATGTCAGCAATAAGTATGAAGCGGAAACATCATCTTTCTCAGTGTCAACAAAAGTTTGATGAAAGCCTGATGAAAGCAGAAATTATGCAACTAATGACCAGTGAGTTATTACTAAGTTCAACAGGTTGCCTATTATCATATCAAGGCTGAGAGGGAGAAATAATTGAAATAATTGAAGGTCAAAAAGTCAGAATGCCACAAACACACCTTCCCTGCTGCTCCCCTCTCAACCATTCTAAGCATTTTATGTTTGGTTTCTGATTTAAAACTCTGACACTTGACAGTGTCGCTGGTTTAACAAAGCTTCCGTCTATCATTTTTCCAGTGACGCTGCTTGACAAGTTGTTCAGCCTCTGCAGTGCATCTGTTAAAGGTAGAAGGAAAAACACGCTGGTTAAATTGCTGCATAACTCTGGGGCACTCTGCTGCACCAGTCTGGTTCCAACCATGTGTCTGAACTATGATCTGACAGAACTAAGCTGCCCTGCCTAAAGGAGACATCTGGTTAGATAATCGATGATCAACGTTCAGGAGATGTTTCCAGAGTATAAAGATGACAGCACCACAGCCTTATAATTCTTCATGGTCTACCTTAATCAGTAATGAAAATCTTTTGTTCAACAACAAAAAGGTCAAAAATGTGTTACCATTTGCATGAAGATGCAATTCCTTTTGTTGTGCTGCTCTTTTTCAATCAAGTAATAAAAAAAAAGATGCTTAACAGCGTCAGAAAAAATTGCAGTTCAATTTTAAACACTATCAAGAAAATGTGCAAAAATGACCAAAAGTGACAATAATAAGTCGTCACTGGAGATGCAGCTCAGTCCTCGTCACTGGGTAATTCAAGGTCACTGATAACTACCGACAGATCATGATTACAGCACTCTTGCGGTTTGTTGCTGTTTGAGATCTATCTGCAAATCACACAGAGTGAGATATTAGAGGTGTGTGGTCTTCCTGCAAACTCAATCACTTATATCCATCTCTGATAGAAGCCATTTTATCTGGAGAAGGCAGACTCTTTGTAGGCTTCACTGCCAAACAATCACACTGCATTTGAAATATAATTTAGGAACTGAAATTACATTTTAGTGTAATTTAAAATGTTTTTCTCAAAAATAGCACATAGCACTGATTAGAAATCTAATCAAAGGCACAATTAGCATTTCAGAGTTCAACATATGAAGCCAGCCAAAATACTGCCATACAACTACAAAGAAATGTTTTTATGGACAAGAACAAAAGAAAAAATATTGCAATATGTTGCATGAATGTACAGATACATAATGCTTTTGCAAATTTACAGTCATGAGGTCAATTTACAGAAACACTGTGAAGTTGCAATGCAAAAGTTGACTGCATGTGGGGTCTGTTGTTTTAGAATGATGTGCTTGGTAGCGAATCTTTATCCTGCTTGCCTACTGTACATTCATGAGGGTATGAAGTTAAACATCAAAACACTTCTAAATATACAATAATGCACATGAGTAAAACACTAAAAACCACCCACAATGTCAGCAACAAATATGAAGTGGAAATAGCACCACTCCCACAATGTCAACAAAAAGCAGATTAAAAAAAATCAGAAATCATGGCAGAACTCTTGCATTGAATTGCACTGATTGTACAGGTGCACTAATAACCAGTGAGTTATTACTAAGTTTAACAGGTTGCATTTTGTCATAAAAGACCGAGAGGAAGAATCTCACAACAACAGGATTTTTTCACTACCTTGATCAGACAATGACAGCTATGGTGCACAATGATCAGTAAAAGTGATTGAAATAATTGAAGGTCGAAAGGTCAAAATGCCACAGTCACGCTTTCCCTGTTGCTCCCTTCTCAACCATTCTAAGCATTTCATGTTTGGTTTCTCACCAGTGTGAAATGCTTTAAAACTCTGACACTTGACGGTGTCGCTGGTTTAACAAAGCTTCCATCTATCATTTATCCAGTGACGCTGCTTGACAAGTTGTGCAGCCCACACTGGTTAAATTGCTGCATAACTCCGGGGAACTCGACAGCTGGACCAACCAGTCCGTTGCACCAGTCTGGTTCCAGTCATTCATCTGATCTATGATCTGACAGAACTAAGATGCCCTGCCTAAAGGAGACATCTGGTTAGACAATTGATGATCAATGCTCAGGAGATGTTTCCAGACTTTAAAGATGACAGCAGCACAGTTTCTTAATCCTTCATGGTCTTTTTTAATTAACATTAAACATTTCTTCATCACCATTTGCACAGAGATGCAGTTTTCTTTTGTTGGGTTGCCCTTTTCGTGGGCATCTTTCAAAATTGGCTGTGAAGTAAAACAAGATACTTAGCAGAAGATGACAGATCAAGTTTGCAGAACTCTTAGGGTTTGCCGCTGTTTGTGATCTATCTGTACATAGCTCATAGTGAGATATTTGAGGTGTGTGGCTTCACTGCAGATTCAACCACTGAGATCCATCTCTGACAGAAATGCTTGTGGGTGCACAAGTACTCTCGCTGTTGTCTGTCACATGTAACTTTCACTCTGAAGAATGCACGGGTGTGTCAAAATAAATTCTTCGGATGCTGCATGAACGTTTGAGTGTAAACCTTTACAGTAGATTTAGTTAGATTAAAGATTATTTTTGTTTTTCCTTGCAAGATTTTCCACTGACACGTGAGCTTTTTGATTGATATTAAGGTATAATTCATATTATGTTTAAAAGAATTGTGTTCCAAATCATTTGTACACTTACTTTGTATCCACAAAGCAGAAAATACTCGACTAAAAATGTATTATCCAGTATATTTTAATTGTAATTCTATAAAATTATATGTCTGGGACTGTTGTTTAAACTGTAGATTTGAATGACCCAATGGCTTTTCATCTGGTGCCACTATGAGGACTCAATGAATGATTGATCCAACAATTTCTTCTCCTTAAACTGGGCCAGTAATTTTTTTAACGTCTTCTTAAACTCAAAGATTAAAATGGTCAGTGTTGATGTCAGCAATTAGTTCATTTCTTATTTTGAGTGAACCCTTAACTTAGGTTTCAGAGGTCTATTAGAGTTTAACATACATCCGTTTTAACAAGAGCGGCGTACTTGCACCTCTTCTTTCCAACTTCATAACAACAGCGTTATTTTGTCCTAACAGTTTGATCCAACTGTTTTCCAGCTTGATTAATTTGATTTACGTGACAACATGTGAATCGAGCCCACAAGTTTACCACTTGTGTGCTGCTATTATGCAAATTTCTGGCATCCTGTTGGCAGAGAGTGTGAGTGTTTGAGTGCAAGTTAATCATTTCCTACTATCAGATGTGGCATTCTGGAGAAGTAAAGGCAGAAGGGTGTGGTGGTTTGATTACATGTCCTCATTTTTCTTTCACCTGCTCCAACACGCAAGTATGCAGGTATGTGCCAAGTAGTCTGCTTTTAGATGCTATAATCTTCCATTGTCTTTTTTATCCGCCCCCGTTTTTTTTTATTATAGCATTTGCACCAGATGCCATGTAAGTCTACTCACACTTCTCTCTCTCTCCCTCTCTCACACACACACACACACACACACACACACACACACACACACACACACACACACACACACACACACACACACACACACACACACACACACACACACACACACACACACACACACACACACACACACACACACACACACACACAAACAGGAAATGACAAGATAGTGGTTGCTAGGCACTGCAGCAACAATAACAGGACATGGCTACGCATCAGTCAGAATGAACAGTGGGAAAAAATGAGTGCAGTCTGTTTCATAAAAAGAAACCTTTGATTATTTTTAGTATACTCTCATTATAGCATATTCAGATAGTTCATCAGTTCACCTGCTTGGCTGTAAAAATGTCTGCTTGAATGAGGAAAATCCAAGTCCTTGTCATGCATTCAACACTCACACAGCATCTAAAGTTTTAATTCTTTCTAAGACATGTCACTGTGACTCCAGCCACTAATCATCATGTCATCACTGAAACTCTTCTGAGATCTTATGAATGAGAAACCTTGTTGCAACATCAAACAGGTTTCACGTCTTACTGGATCCTTTAAGCGGTGTCAGTGTTAACTGTGCAGCAGCTGCGTAGTCACACCCTTTCTGACCCAATCTGACAGAATCTCTAGTCTCACAAAGAGCGTGTAGCTGTAAA
The DNA here is from genome assembly GCF_022539595.1 of Amphiprion ocellaris. Lineage (NCBI taxonomy): Eukaryota > Metazoa > Chordata > Actinopteri > Pomacentridae > Amphiprion > Amphiprion ocellaris. The sequence continues at coordinate 22,117,053 of NC_072770.1, read as the reverse complement.
TTCTGATAATCTCTATAGAAAGTTGTGAGTGATGACTAGGCTGGGTTCAAGGCATAACTTTTACAGTGTGCTGCCCTGAGTCACGGTGTGGGCAGTGATAGTGCTGAACCTCTGACTGACTGGGTGGAGTCGTTTCAAAGGAATGTGTTCACTGCGGGCCGAAAAGACGGACCTGCTTAGACAAGTTATCCTTGTGACTGTCCGGCACTACTGCAGTAGTGTCCACTCCAGTGTGAGAAGTTAAATAAGTCTGCTGTTTATTAAGCATAGTGGAAATCAATCATATTAAAAAAGAATATAGAATTTAGAAGGAGTTAAGGTCCAAAGCAGGCCTGTTTTAAAGTGCACGGCAGCCTGTGATCGTGTGAAGGTGTTCTTTTTACGCACTAGTGACCATGAAATATGATCTGGGAAGTTCAGCTCACAGATAGGATTTAAAACGCTACTATCACTGTGGTAACAATCCAAAACAGTAGAAACAGTTGGTTCTTGTTATAAAACACTGCAACGAAAGCTTACATATACGATTAAACAGAACAGCACTTTGTTTGCTGTTTGATGTTTGACATTGGAGCAAAGGCTGAGTCTGAACTTTTTCTTGCTGGAAAACCATGTGTTTTGTTCAGAGCCAGTCACACCCCCATTGTGGACTGACAGCACTTGAATGAATGTGAAAGATGCTTTTTTTCATGCTCAATGAGAACTGCAGTCACATCAGCTGATCTGTGAGGCTGCAGTGACACTGCAGCAGTGGTGTGAGCCCAATGATAATATTTGCATATTAAAGTGCTGATATTTTGCATCCAGGAATGCCTTAGCGTGCTAAAATTTCATAATTGCACTTAATGTGAAGTGCAGCTGAGGCTGATGGAAATGTCATTAGCTTAGCAGGCTTTAGACAAAGAGAGAATTGGACCTGGCAGTGTGGCTGGATGAAAAGCCAAGTAGACACCATAATCAGTAGGATTTTTCTTTTGGAAACATTAATGTCTCTCCAAAATGTCACGGCCATCCATCCGATAGTTTCTTACAAACACACACACTTAAGTGTATTAGCTCATTATTTGTCACCACAGACAGAACTGGTGATGTCATTTGGCACAACCGTTTAAAACACCTGGAAAACAGTGTACAATACAAGCATCGTACATGACATCATGCAACAGAAGGTGTTTTTAAATCCCCACTCACACAAGCAAATGAGTCGGTTGCTAGGGTTTAATATGCCCAGACACCCTTCATGACCTGCCCTGTCTGGCATAGAGTGAGTCATCGAGTCAGACTGCAGTTTGTATCAGCCTTCCCATGCCTGTCCGCAACTCACGTAAGGCTGTGTGTGTGTGGGGGGGGGGGGACTTCAACCAAGATGTTAAAGTCCAGAGCTGTAAAGTAGTATCTCTGGGTGATGTTTTAGCCAGCAGAGAGGATGTGTGTGGAAATGCCTCAGCATGCCAACAAGCTGTCAACCGCCCGCAGCCGTGTGGAATCAGTAGTAGCAACTCTGCAATGCAGCTGAGCTTGTTGGTCTCCGAGAGTTTCATCAGATGCTCTTTGTTGTGTTAACTAACTTTAACACATTCGTTGCAGGTTAACCGCATTCTTTTCACTCCACCAGATTTTTCCATGCATGACTTGCGCTTGCTGTGTTTTTAAGGGTGTGTACCTTTTGCAGGTGGTGAACTTGTGAGGCCCAGATTAAAATCCAGCGCGACATCGCTCCCTCATGATGGACACACCCACAGCCTTGTGTAGAAGCCAAAACAAGCACAGAGGGGTGTGTTAATGTGTCCAAAGGTTTTGGAGTTTCTCTTTTGGTATTTGTTATTCCACTTATGGTCACTGAACAGTTTGACTGTAGACATCTAGACTGGATAGGACTTTCTACTTCTCTGAACTGTGCTGTCAAGAAGCTCCAATGAACGCAGTAGTCTTCTGTGATACTACAGTCGAAATGCAAATGAGTTCAGCGCGATACATGATAGACATTGTGTGCAATTCTATGCCACAGAAAAGAGTATCCTTAATATACACTGGGTTGTGATACTCAACAAAGGTGTGAGAGGCAAACAAGAAGAAAGCTGATCCTCTTTCAGATCTCGCTGTCACTGCTGAGTAAAAGTGACCTAAGTGTGTGTGACATAGACCTTCATCGTTTTCTGTCACATGAAGAGTAAAGAATATAAAACATGCGCAAATGTAAGGATTTAGGACTATTTTATGACATTTCTGAAGTAAAGGGTGCAGGCAAAGCACTGCAGATGTCAGTCTAACCCGCCACTATGTGCTGGTTCAATTCACATTCCATTAATAGTCTAGAATTAATATTCTCATACATACAGTTTTCTTACAATGGCAGGTGGTGGCTGATTAGTCACACCTTAAAATGAACATTCATAGTCATCATACTACTATACATACTATGTATATGATCCAGTGTGTAAGTGTTTAGATATGGACACATTTTTTTATCTTAAAACTCTGTGCTTCTGTATATTGAATTTGAATACACACACACACACACACACACACAAACGACATTAGTCTGAGGAAGTTTACATCAACTGAAAGAACTCTGTGCCATTTTAACACAAACTGCAAAGGTTTAAATCTAATTGGAAACGTGGCTACAAAACATTTCTTAGGCAGCTCTTTGTCATTTCCATGTTTGTTCCTGCGTAAAACAAAAATCTTCCAAGATGTTGCTCTCATAGCTCTACAAAGAATTTTCAACAAACAATTAAAAATAGTGATTTTGTTTTACGTCACATGACATGTATCTGTCCAGTTAAGGGGCTGTAGCTCTGGTTCATTCTGTATTGATTGCTTATTTAAATTCAAGCATGTTGTTGCTTGTGAAAGTTTCTGCACATAGCAGCTCAAAAATACATACATACATGTACAGTATGTTTTGATGCCTATAGATGGGAAATAATGTCTGGAACAGAGCACTAAATGCACAATTGGAATTTAATTTGATGGTGAAAGCCATTGCAAACTTAATGTGCAACACCAGAATTATGCTTTTAAAACCTTAAAACCTGGTTAAAACCTTCATCTGGTTTACAGGTGAGAGTCACTTACTCATAATGTTTGTAAAGCTTCATGACTATCACACTTTCACATCTACTTATTTTAACAAGGCTGTGCCCCACCCTGAGAAAATGTCCACCAGACATATGGTGACTGGATCAACAACAGGAAGATATGCTGCTTGTGATTAGAATATGTAGCACTACAAGTAACCTCATTTTTATTAGTAATAGACACTGCTTGATAATGATCACACTATTGCATTGCCAGCATGCTGCGATAACAACTAAACGGGATGCTTTATTTTATGTATGTTAACTAAACAAGTCAATTTAAACAAACGAGCAAACGTAAACTAGCCCTGGTTGGAGCTGTTCGACAGGTTTGTGTGTCCACAGGCAAAGCTGTAAAAACAGTAAAAAAACTGAGAAAGGAGTCCATTTAAGACTTGACAGGAGGAATTCTTGCTTTAAGTGAATTCTTGTCTAGTGGTCTTTGGGTGTGAAGATACTGTCAAAAAGAAAAGACCTTCAATCTTCACTTTTACTCAGTTTTTTTTAAACACCAGGGAGGAGCATGAATGTCACTTTCCAGGAAGGTAGCTAGCAAGCAGTTATGAAACAAATCAGGAGAGCAGCTTTAATTTATCTGTTTGTGCACTATTTTTCTGGTGCTGATACAAACAATTGCATTTCAAAAAACAACCTACTGCTTATTAGCAACATTTTAAAAGAAACTGAATAAACTTTGCATTTCCAGTACCCTGTAATCCACTGGGTTTTTAGTGATGTGCATGATGTGCAGTCTAAAGAAGAGGATTGTAACTGTTGCAATATGTTCTCTGAACAGGTGTGCAAGGATGGAAAAAGTTAGATGGTGAAAGATTTGTGTGCATGTACAAAACTGTAGCAACATTAAACTAATAGGAATCACTTAATGTCACATAAAAAGAAATGGGCTGCACTCACAATCTCTTTACCTTAAGTCCTACAGCTGTTTTTGCACAAAAGTATCATTGAATCCAGTATGTAATCATTGGAACATACTACATTGTCACAGCAGTACAGCTTAAGCACTGACCATCTTATCCATATATATGATGACCAGACATTGTAGATCCATTCACAGATTGAACATGGCTTTTATTCACACCACAAACTCTGCCTTTTTGCATTAACAAATCATTCTTTTCGTTTTTTAATTTCAGCTTTCTGCGTGGCTTCTCATTCAGATTTTTAGTTTGAAGAGAGAAAGCCAGTCAAACCACACCTCAGACATTGCAAAGTGCCCACGCCCAGTTTACACATGCTGCAGACGTACAATAGAAAAGTCTACAAAGCTCGTTGCACTCTGCGATTTAGTTTAGTTAAATCATCTGTTAGGAGATTTTATAAAATGTTATCCATTCCTGTGAAACTTGTTCATGAAACAAGCTACCATTTCTGTGGAACAGTTCAGTTTTGGCACCTACATTCAACCACAACCTGCATTCTAACACTTGGTCTAACTGTCAGGTTTGCGACTAATGCTGCCGTTAATGAGTTTGCATTAAAAATAACTACTGAAGCTATGTTCTGATTTGATTAGCTACTTCAAAGAGACACAGGTATAAAGAAGCCAGCTGGAGTGGGCGGAGAAGTAAAGACTAGGGAATGTCAGAGCCATAGGCTGTAACACTTTCATTTATGACCTTTTAAAAGCATTCTTTCAGTGTGTGTGCTTGAGGAAAGTTGTGTAAAAATATAATTGTGCATTTATTTATTGCTATTTAAGCCATACACATAAAATCAGTGAACAAACGAGAAAATTATCAGCTAACTAAAGTACATGAAAGAAGAGAGAAAAAACCAGGCTGTGTTCAGTGATTGTATCATAAGTAATTTAGAAACAGTTGTTGCAGAAATATTGTGTTTTTCTTCGCTTATGTGTATTTTTGGAAGCTGCTTGTGATCATCAACTAAGATCATTATGAGGCAAATATTTTTCATTTCTGTGTTTCTTTTTCTTGTTTTTGCACTCCTGACAGCTGCTTTAGGACAATTCACATTCCCACAGGACACATTAACAGATGGATGCAGCATTGTTACACACTGCATGAACTTACAACCCCTCACCTCGCCCCACCAACTGACACACACACGGTCACATTTTAAATTATTGCTCAGGATTTATAAACCCTCCGCAAATACACGCACATCCCCCGTTACACATCTTTGTAAGAGGAACCTCGACTTGGTGCTGGAGGTATGTTGAGTCGCTGCATATTACTTAGACTTGACCAGGCTTGAGTTCCTAAATTATGACAGCCACGGCTGATGACATTTCCACAGACAAGCACAGACAAAGCTCATGATTGTTATCTTTTCTTCTTGTTAAATCAGCAGTGAGATTTTCTTCGGATTCTCGTCTTTGCTGCTTGACTGTAAACTTACTATTTGAATACTATCTTAATGAAACTTCTCAATAAAAAAAAAAAAAAGAACTGCTCAAACCAGGTGCCACTGCCTCACCCTGCTTGTCCATGCTTACTGTGTGGTCTGATTTATTGGTTTCTTGTGGCGTTCAAGTATGCTCATTGAGTGTTCCCGTTAAAACATGGTATAATGTGAGAAAAGGCTGCAAGAGAAGCAGATATCTGCATGCACACATTGGTCATGCAATTCAGAGTTTCACATTTATCTTAGTGGATCTTTCAAAATTGTTTAAAAAAAAAAAAAAAAAAAGGCCTCGACATAAATTTTCTGCGGATAGCTGCTGGACAGCAGAGATTTGAGCTTTAGGGTAAAGTTCCACACCATGGTAGAAATTAAAGGCATGCGCATGTGAAAAGTTGGGGAAGAATGAAAAAGAATGCAGGCCTCACCTACAGCAAAGGTGCAGAGGGGAGAAACAAACACACTAGTGTTTGAGTGGAGCAGAAATGGGTGTGGTGAAGTGTATCAAGTAAGAAAAACAACAACTAAACCTGGAATGCATTTCGCTGAGAGACGCACAAGATTATTTTCCTTTGAACTCCTTGATTATAAAATGCCTAATACTGGAAGCCTGAAGCATATTATTTTTTGGGGCAACTAGTTGGCAGCATTGAAGTTTTTTTTTTCTGCACTCCAGTGTAACAAGTTTTTAATGAGACGACTCTGCCTAGGGCATTTTGATATCCTTTAATAATACCTTACTATCCTAGTTTAGTGCTTTGTTTGAATGAATCCCTGCTTGACTCTCTTAAGTTGAGTTTAATACTATTAATGCTGATGGCTTAAAATGTCTACTTTTCAACAATTCAATATGCAAAACAGGGCAGCCGGTACAGTCGAATGTTCGAAGGTGAATGTATATTTAACTACAAACAAGTCCATATTTAAAAATTCTGTTGTAAAAACAGTTTATTATTCACTTTTATTTGGAGAGATCGTGCATAAATGCCTATAGGATTGGGGTGAGTTAAAGTTTATGAGATCACAGCATGAGGCAACCCCACTGGATCTGTTTTGTAGTATTTCATCAAGTATAGATTTGGACCAATACAACACTGCTCTCAGCACACTTTCAAGTCTGGACCTATATTTTGTCGACTGTGCTGTGGGGTCAGTTAGCAGACGGAGCAGCGAGCTGCATCTGGCTCGGGGCCACATCGTGTTAACAGTCCAAAAAGTGACAGGAACTAGATCGGACCAGGCCAAAAGTTCACAGAACAGCAGAGGAAGAGATGATTGTGGAAGACTTTACTGGACATGTAGTCAGGATGAATTCCTCCTGCTAGAAACAACCAAATCTGTAGAGATGAGGCAGAATGAAAAAAAAAACAAGATAAATAAAAAAATGAACTGTTGTCATCAGGAGAATCATTAGTCGGAGCTTAATGTAAGGCGGTGACCACTGCAGCTGCAAATGGCTATGGGATCACCAACTACAAAATTCACCTGCCAAATTTAAAGCGAAAAATTATGGATTAGTGTGCTTGCACTTTAAACAAGCAAACCTTAAATATAATAAATTAAGCTATGCAACTGTTGGGAAACAATCAGCAGCAAATCAGCAGGAAATAAAATCTTGAAATAATATCAAAAGGTACATTACAAGCAATCTTGTTGAACCTAATTAATGTGAAAGCAGGTTATATGTGGACATGTGCCTTGTATCTAGTTAAAAATAATTCAAATAGTGACAAATTTGCTTATTAACAAAAGGCAAGTAACCATTTAAACCAGAATTCTGGGGCTACAATCTAAGCTTACCATTTGTGGTTGGTCCACAGTAGCTGCAGGGTTCTGAATGCAAAGTAGATAAATTCACCTGAGCCTATTTAACCAGGCCAGGCTGTAGAGAATGAGCTACTGTGTTTGGGTTTTCTTTGGTTATGAGTTTAACTGTTGACTGTTGAATACGAGAATGCAGTATTACTTCTCTAACACTATCTCCCCTTTAACAAATCTTGTCAGTACCAAAACAAGATATGATGTGATGTCCAGATACCCCAGGAAAAGGTATAAAAAGGGGGTCAGGTTAGCATAATCATGAACATTTAGTAGGAGGATTTGAATATGGCTGTATTAACAGGTGCATACTGAAATGTCTGGCAATGATGCCTCTTTGACACTTTTCATGAAAATACTTGAACCAGATGCATCTCAGTGTCATATTGTTTCCCGCTTTTGCAGGTTATTCTCTATTGTACACCTAGACTAGTAGCGTGTGAGTGGTCACTGCTAAGAGAGGGAGTGTTGTGAGGATTGTTAGAATTACACTTGGAACTGATCACATTGCAACTAAAAGTATTTTAAAGTTTATCAAGAAAACTTTCTCTTTCTTGGCTCTTTAGCCAGATTTAGAGTTCACAGTGCTTAATGTGACCGTATAATATGTCATTAAAGATAAAACATTACATGGATAGTTGAGATGAATGAGCACCTATAGTCTTACTAACATCTCCGCCTTGCAAAAAATCAGGTGAAGTGCTTTGACTTTATGATTTTCACACCATCTTCTCACCAGAAAGGCCAAAAGCAAGTGGGATTGCAGGTGGCTAAATATCTACTTAGATTTTTTGTGTAATGTATATGAGACAAGTCCTCCAACATAAGCAGTATTCAGGTTAGAGACAACTTTCACTACTTCATGGGTAATAGCAGAACAAAACTTTGTAATATATGAATTGGTTTAAATTTTAGTCTGAAAAGTAACCAGCTGCCATCATGTTAAATAAAACGGTAAGTAATAGCTTATTTCCTTCAGAATAAGGAAACCCACATAAAACTGAAGTCGAAAAAATTTACTTTCCATTTTTTTTTCAGCATGCATGTGCCTATGTCAGACTTTCTAAAGTAATCTTATTAAATGTTTGCGCAGATTAAACAAAGTAGAAAATTGATGCGTCACTTAATTCTATGAGAAGTCGCACAACTTATACTTTTGAGATGTGTTTATTTTGTGCAGGAATTGATTTGTGCATCTTGAGAATAGATGATTAGTTTTAGTTTATATGAAATATTATACATATTTAAGCTTTTTATGTGTATTTCATATCTTACCCCAATGGATGTGTGAAAGTATGTAAAATGAATTCAAATAAACTGAAGAACAGATAGAGGGGTATTTTCACGTAAGGCTGTATTTTCTCTCCACTTCTTTTCTTTTCTCTCCCTTTCCCTTGAGCCCGTCCTGTTGCAGGGTGTGTCACGGCTTATCTCCTGGCAATCCCTCCCTACCTGTTTTACAGGACTGGCCACTCCTGTCATTCAGAGCCAGAGGCGTGTAGGCCAAAGCACAGGGGAGGTTAGGCAGCAAAAGTGAGAGGACAGGTTAGAGTGGCTGAGGAGGATCCTCCCCCTGGCTCTGTACAGCCATAAAAGCAGGCTGATCTGTAGTCAGACGCTCAGAGGGACTTGGCTCTCCTTTTGAAGACTGCTCATCTTCACATCTCTTCTGCTCAGCCAGTTGGCAATCTTACTACTGCAAACAACAAAATGAAGACCTCTTTCACATCAAGATCTGTTTCAAGCAGCAGCGCCTTTCCAGTCAGGAGTGCCTCTGTGAGAACAGTCGGCCAAAGCTTTGCTGGTAGCTTCGGGCGTAGCTCTGGTGGTAGCTACGGGGGTAGCTTTGGTGGTTTGGGTGTTGGTGGTTACAGTACCACTTATGGTATGGGTCAAGGTATTGGTAACAGCTCTAGCAGCTTGGTGATGAGCTCAAGAGGCGGAATGAGTTTCGCCACACCACCACCCATCACAGCGGTCCAGGTCAACCAGAGCCTGCTGGCCCCCCTGAGCCTGGAGATTGACCCCACCATCCAGGCCGTCCGCACCCAGGAGAAGGAGCAGATCAAGACCCTCAACAACCGCTTTGCCTCCTTCATTGACAAGGTTGGTTCCTGGGAGCTTTGTGTTACTTCCTGTGTCTTGGCCAATTTACTGTAGGCCTCACTGTCTTATACAGCTGCAGCTACATTTATCTCTTGCAGATATCACAAAATAATTGTCTATTTTGAAAAGTTGAAAAAGTTTAAAAGAAATAACCAGAAACTATCAGCAAGTAGCAAGTTTAGTGTATTGCCCAGGAACAGCAATGTGCTTCTAGCTGCTTATAGAAACTGCTGAGCACTTCTCACCACATGCAAACATATTCTTTTTATTGACAAAGCTGACAAAGCAAGGGAGTTGTGACTCTTATCTCTTGGTATATTCACCATTGAGTTACAGCCTCTGGGATTAGGAGCGCTTATAAAAATCTCAAGTCTGTCAGGGATCGTGATAGACTTGATCTTACACTGGCAACTCCATCCACAATCTAAATAACAGTGGGTTTATAGACCTGTCTGAGCCTGTGGAGGCCTCTCTGCCCACTATCTAAATATGGGTGGCAACTATACTGCAGTGACTCTCCCATTCCTCGCTTGCTAGACTGCTGGGGAGAATAGAGATCTGTCTGCACTATGCCCACAGAGTTCAAAGTCTGCCATTTGCACATCGCACCTATCACCTGGTTGTTACGGGTAACATGAATGCCAAGTACAGAGCTGTAAATTGGATTTTACTTGATTCTGATGAAGCAATTACACAATCTGCATTAATGCCAGCTACTAGATGGGTTTCTTTATGTATAGTGAGGCTTAATACTATAAACTGGTACGAAGACACACAAAACAAAGTACTCATCTCATAATACTGCGCTGCTTTGTCTTCTGCGGTTTATCTGCCACACCTAGTTTTTTTTATGGCTGGAGAGACTGTGTGGCTTTCATAGCTCAACAGAGCACATAGGATGAGTCATAGTCAAACAGGAGACACAATAGTTGAAATACTTAAGGACACATAATCATGTTGATGAAACTTCTAGGAAGAATATTTAATATTATTCGATGAAACATTTAAAGATGTGTATTCTAAATTTTATACGTTTTAGTATTACAACGGCTCGAACAGTAGGCACTCAAAAAATGCTTTCATGAGCAACAATTGTTGTGACTTGGGTGTGGCACTTTAGAGAGATATGAAGCAGTATACTCGGTCATGACGCCGAGGTGAGGAATGTGAAAAAACACACTCTTTAAATCCTTTTTTGACATGCTTTAAGAGTGATATCTAGCAATTTTCTTTTGTTTTGTGTCTCCACAGGTTCGTTTTCTGGAGCAGCAGAACAAGATGCTGGAGACCAAATGGAGCCTCCTGCAGGAACAGACCACCACCCGCTCCAACATCGATGGCATGTTTGAGGCCTACATTGCCAACCTGCGCAGACAGCTCGATGGGCTGGGCAACGAGAAGGTCAAGCTGGAGGGAGAGCTCAAGAACATGCAGGGCCTGGTTGAGGACTTCAAGAGGAAGTCAGTGTTTATAGATGCAAACTTCATAATTAAAACATATATGGTGCATTTCATACTGTGAGCAGATGTATAAAATAGCAATGTGTTAATGTGTTGCTTTGTTTTCCATCAGGTATGAGGATGAAATCAACAAACGTGCAGCTGCTGAGAATGAGTTTGTGCTCCTGAAGAAGGTGAGAAAATACCAATATAGACCTTAAAAATTTTTTAAATCATGGGTATAATTTGGCAAGTTATAACACACTTTCTCGACATAATTTTGTTTCCAGGATGTTGATGCAGCCTACATGAACAAGGTGGAGCTGGAGGCCAAGGTTGATGCTCTTCAGGATGAGATCAACTTCCTCAGGGCTGTCTATGAGGCTGTATGTACTATGTCTAATGTCAAATACAACTTACGCCTTCCATAATACCACTTAAGTTGAAGCTGGTGATCATCAAGAAAAAGCTTTAACTGTTTTACATCAATTACTGGTTTGTAGGAGCTTCGTGAGCTGCAGGGCCAGATCAAGGACACCTCTGTCATTGTGGAGATGGACAACAGCCGTGTCCTCGACATGGATGCCATTGTGGCTGAAGTGCGTGCCCAGTATGAGGACATCGCCAACAGAAGCAAGCAAGAAGCAGAGACCTGGTACAAAGCGAAGGTGAGCAAAAGCAAAACAGTCGCACTATATAGACACCAGCAGCACCTTTCCCAACCACCTGGATTCTCTTGTTAACATGTTACATTTTTATTAAAAGTATGAGGAGATGCAGTCCTCTGCCGGACAGTATGGGGATGACCTGCGCACAACCAAGAGTGAGATCGCTGAGCTGAACCGCATGATTGCCCGTCTACAGAATGAGATTGAGGCTGTCAAGGGACAGGTATGTTTCAAGAACTTCTCATGAATGACACCTCTCTGTTTATGAAGATGTGCATTTATCAAATAATCTGTGGCTTCATTTTCCACAGAGGGCCAGCCTGGAGGCTCAGATTGCAGAGGCTGAGGAGCGTGGTGAGCTGGCAGTGAAGGATGCCAAACTCCGCATCCGGGACCTGGAGGAGGCTCTGCAGAGAGCCAAGCAGGACATGGCCCGCCAGGTGCGTGAGTACCAGGAGCTGATGAACGTCAAGCTGGCCCTGGACATTGAGATCGCCACCTACAGGAAACTGTTGGAAGGAGAAGAGACCAGGTGGGATAAACTCAAGTATTTATAGTTTCACAGCTACAGTATAAGCTTCAGCCTGAAAGCATTAACTCACTATTATTCCACTATTAGACTGGCCACGGGTAGCAACGCAACCATCCACGTGCAGAGCAGCAGCGGAGGTTCAGGTACTACTTAATTTCTAATTTGATGCATGGTCATCATACATGGTACATGAACCGACAGACAACTAGAGACAATGCATAAATAGTAACTCTCCATATTTGTTTTCTGCTCCAGTATCTTCCAGTGGACTGGGTGGAGGATTCGGATTTGGTGGCAGCAGCTTTTCTTCCAGCATGTCTGGCGGGGCTGGTTATGGCGGCACTACAATCAGCAAGTCGACAGTTCAGTCAGTCAGTTCCAGGAGATACTAAGAAGTCTTTTAAAAGGAGAGCCGTCCCTCTTTCCCTTCAGAAACTCTTGAATTTGGTCTAAATCTCTTTTATGGTGCTATGCAGTACTGTTAAACACGTTGAGCAACAGAGCTGAATATCCCAACTGGCAACTTTATTCTGTTCTGTTCAACAACATTTAACAGGAGTTTCTGAAGGTAATCGTGGCCTTAAACACACAATGGCCCGGTTACTTCGCAAGGCAATTTTTTTTTCTTCCTGCACTGATTTCCAATAAATAGGAAAAAAAAGAAAAAAAGAAAAGTTGGAGTGTTAAAACTAAACAAGGCAACCATTTGAAAATCTGTACTGAGTTGTGCACTGTAGTTTGCTCTGAAAGATCCTGTAGCTCACATGGGCAGAAAGTCTCCTACATTTGAGAACTGATATAATGAATAGGAGCAAGTCACTGACCAACTCTGGTCATCAGAGGAATGGAAGACATTTGTGTGACTTTACATGTTTACAGTTAAACTTTGAACCGATTGGTTACTGGTTTGCTCCTTTTTTTTACTGTTCTGTCCAAACTTTCCCTGCTTAGTTTTGCCTCTCATTGCCTTCAAACTCATGTTGAGACCAGAATTATTTTGTAAAAGTCTTTCTAGCAACATAACTGATGACTGTTGCAGTAAATGACATAAAATAAATCTGAATAAAATGAATCCTGGAACAAAAATGATTGCCTCTGTCTGTCACTGTTGAGAATCCTTGACTACTTTCAGCTTAGGAAAGTTTTACTGAAACAGCAAGATGAGATTTCACTTGGGGGCAGTGCTGTGCCATTTTTACTGTTAGTGCTTGCAGTCAGCTAGAGTAATATATGTGGAGTCCACATTGGCATTTCTAGCGAATACCAAAGTCATAATTCATTAAAGACTTATTGATTTGATAAAGACTGAAAAAATACACAAAAAAATTACTAATTAATCCGACAAATTATTACTTTAATCATTTCAAATATCAGGATACAGAGCACATTTCTATCTCTTTTGTACTATACAGAGGAGGTGAGCACACAGACACAGGTGAAAGGGCATTACATGGGTTTTATTTCATCACATTCTCATCTGCTCTTTGTCATAGTGGCTCCGGTGTGTTTCGCAACTTCTGACTTCATTTAAACTCCTTTATCAGCCAGCGCTCTGGACTCCAGTAGAATTTCCTTACATAGCAGCAAAGGAGAACACCAATGTAAGATCGGTGATAGAAAAGCAAGCACGACAGTAGAAACGTAGTGAGGGATGCTTCAATAACCTGATGACTGCTTTTCATGCATTAGTTGATTGAAAGTGTGGACTGTTAGTAAAATGAGAGCTGTCTTCGGTAAGAGGTTCCTCAGAAGAGAACTCCTGGTGGTCAGGTGAGGTATAGCTGGGTTTGTAATCTCATGACACATTCACAGAAAGCAGGAAGAGTGTGTTTGCTGAGATTGCAAATTATTTATGTAAGTTTACTAACACATACAGCACCAATCTACCCTCTGTTCATAATTCAGACTAAACACTGTGCTAACATACTTTCACATGTTGCACCAAAATTACTGGCAAGGTTTGTGCTTTGACCTCTGTTATTTCTGAGCCTGTTGGGTAAAAAAATGCTGAATTCATTGCACTGCACTATTGTGTGCACACACAGAATGGTGTATTTTTAAAAGTGCATCCTGCAGTCAAATTCTGTATTAGTAGGTTAACAAGGAAATTCTTTTGTTGAACTTCACCTGGGGCTCAGAGAGCTGGCAGAGATGGTGCATTTAAGAGTTGACACCAGTCCCAGATGAATTAAAGTTAAACCATCATAATGATGCCAAATCCTGAGGCTATAACATTCATGTTTCCACCGGACCAGTTTCAACACTGCTAAAACAATTAGAAGGGATACAGTTTTTCACCCTGAAGGAAACAGGGAAATCCCACCTGTTATAAATCAAACCTTTCATCCTTCATACAGGTGGCATATCTGTTTGTTCAGTGATCGTCTCTCTAAGGAGACACAATACTTCCAGCTGTGCGTTGATGTAACTATCAGCAAATGTCAATCTGGACAATTAAGACACCTTTGATTCAGAAAAAAAGGAAGCGATGAGCACGTACCTAAATGTGATTACATCTGCAATGTTTATCTTGACAGTACTACAGGGGCACAAAGAATGGAATAGCACTAGTCATTACATCCCCCAGAGAAATAGTTTAGTCTACGAGCTGTTTGTCCTTGAAGAGGATCACTGGTCTTATTGTTCTAACAACTTCTCTGTGTCAGCAGCACTTGACATGAAACAGGTAACTTGTTGCCTTTGAATGCAGCTACAACCCTACAGGAGAGTATAAATGAATAAGATGTACAGCTGAAGCCTGAGTTTGCAATCAGGCTAATAAAGTGGATTCCTCTGCTTCTTTCTGCTGTCCATGCAGTCTTACGCAAATGTTCAAGAAGACCAAGTCTGGTCTCAAACAAAGACAGAAGAAAAAGATGCCTACATGCTTTTTTTGTTGACATTTTACAAGCTCGGGATGGTATTGAGAGGATAATCTTAAAGACATAATGGTGAAGGAAATGTGCCAACAATTCCATAGGTGCAGCAAAAAAACCAAGATCAAATTATATGACCCCTAATAAACAACGTTTAGATAAGTGTTAAGTGCCAAGTGCAAAATAATTAAACCATAAAAACAGGAATATCAGTCTGACTGATTCTATAGATGCAGTAAAGTTCGGACACTTGTAGAATCCTTGCCATAATGGTTTGGACCTGGTTTGGCACATGGTGGCCCAACACCTCCTAAAACACTTATTGTTAGTTTTTCCTCTCATTTGCCACCCATCTGTATATAATACAACTGACAGCATTTAGAAAATGCAGGACAATTATGTGTCATTTGTCTAATTATATCTAATCATGTACTTATGATTATGTACAAATTAGTCAGAATCACTTTGCCTGAGGACAAAAATCAACTCCTTTCTGCTCTCATGCCGTCACTAAACACACAAAACACACAAGCAGAGGTACTTGAATAATTATATCATCTAATTGATTTGACGATGGCGATTTTCAGTTTGAAAAACAACACTACATACTCTCTAACTACTTAGAAGAATGTGGTCAGTTTCAGATAAATGTAAAAAAGGAATAAATATTCACAATAATTCTTTCATTGTGTTGTTTCTATCTATGCGTATATATGCAAACCTATTAAAGGACGTACATATAACGTACTCAAAAGTGAAGATGACTTGCTTGAAGTTTATACCTTTTCATACTAAATACATGTAAAGACTAATTATTCAAACACTGTGAGTGTTTGTCAGCTTTTACTGTATATTCTTGTGAATCAGATTTTCAGACAGCACACGTGTGAGCATGTGATCTCTGTCACTGAGGAG
The DNA here is from genome assembly GCF_022539595.1 of Amphiprion ocellaris. Classification (NCBI taxonomy): domain Eukaryota; kingdom Metazoa; phylum Chordata; class Actinopteri; family Pomacentridae; genus Amphiprion; species Amphiprion ocellaris. The sequence continues at coordinate 22,101,234 of NC_072770.1, read as the reverse complement.
CAAAGTTCATTAGGAGGCAGATCCTCCAGCAGAAAATGACCTTTGTTTTGTTTGCCCTCACTGCCTTGTGAGGACACACATTAATGAGCTATTGATTGAGGTGGAGGGGTGGGGCTCTTCCACAGCACTGGTAGAAAATCTCAGGAGTGATTGAGAAGATTGACCTTACCCTTAACCTGAGCCCGGCACCACAATCAATAAACATTACACCTTCCACAAACCCCAACACCTCAATCGATACTGGTTAATATAAGCAGCCACCATTGAAAAACACTGATGAGCAGTGTGCTGCATGTGGAGTGAGTACGGGTCAAATCACTTAGTGTCTTTGTCAGGTGGTAATGAGGGTGTGTGTGCGTGCGTGTGTGTGTGTGCGCACTGCTTTTACTAATGTTGTGGGGACTGTCTGCACAGTCACTTTGTGGGTACCAGCCTCCCTTTTGGAACAAAAAGCAAGCCCAGACAATACAATTTATTATATTTTTGTATGACTACTCGGTTTTGATTTAATTTTAAAAACTGACTTCTGTTATACTCTCTACTGGTGACAGTTTTATTGCTTCAACAGCTATTAAGTTAGACATACAGCATCAGCTACTATTAGGAATTTCTTGGAATTCTTACACTGGTTAGCATTTGAGAAAGAAAATAAATAATCTAAACAAAAAATCACTGCTTGGTAGGGATGTCAAGCAATTTAAAATTCACTTAAATTTCTTTTTTTCCAGATTCTTGCTTCAAACTCATGCAAAGATGAGACATTCTCAGTTTGGCGGAGCTTATTTTCTGATTAAAAATAAACTGCAAATGCAACTACTGTGGCCTTAAATGCAAATAGTTTAAAATAAGATCAACAAATTCCCCACAAGATATTTACTTATCATTTTAATCTACTGTGTGTTGATAAACCCTACCAACAGAAGTTGCTATACCTGCAAAATCCATACACCTCTCCTCTGCAGGTCTGTGCATCTTGATTATTATCATCTGTCTCTCTTCTTTTAGGATATGCTCAGACTGCAGGCAAAAGTGGCTTAAGTCTGTTTTTCTTCTCTGTCTTTTTTTGCTAATGTGTGACAGATCAGTTTTAATAGAACAGTGTAACCTGCACAAATCACATGGAGTCAGATCTTCGGATTTGGACCGGTTTCATGTGTATTTCTAAATCAGATACTAGTCAGATTTTTGTACAGCGTTATCTTAAGTCTGAACAGTCATGTTAGAATTTATCCGGTGTACATTGTTGGAAGAGTCTTGTGAAGACGCACTGGAAAAATGGAGTTAAATGCTACCCTGGGAGCTGTTTATGGATTTTTAAGCCATTACATCATGATCTCACCACTCCTGGATGCCACTCCTCATCCACACCTCTGTGCGGAAGCAGCAGGTATGCTGCATTGTGCCATTGCATCTTTCTTCCTCCTCATCTTTGTCCTCATTATTATCTGCTCACAAATTCACTGGCTTCCGTCGCACATCAACTTATGAATGAAACTGTCAAACGCTGCTTTCAACTGCTTCATGTCTACTTCTGTCCAACAGCAGGCTGTGTGTGAACCTTTTACGCATGTGGGTGAGTTTAAGACTGGAACCTGACATTTACTGCATTAAAAAAAATCACAACACCTAACAGAAAACAAAAGTGAGCATTAAGGATTGCAGTGTGAATGCAGTCTATGATGTCTTCCACTACTTGGGATTCATGGGTTCTCTTTCATTTGTGAAAATTCAGCAAAGTTGCACTAATTCCTTTGAAATAAATGAAATTCAGTGGAGTATTTTGTGTTTGTAATTTCTATGGCCATGCTGCTCCCACATTCTTACTGCAGCAGTAAAATATGGTAATCCCCTTCACTGCTCAAACCAACTTCAATGTGAGCAGGTCCAATCATCCACAATAAATGAAGGTGTATTTATGGATGTACAATTTATTTATTTATTTATTTTTACAAAATATAGAGAATGGCACACTTATTTCCTCCTTTTGCCATATTTCAGTGTCCATTTCCCTTTTTTATGTTTCTTATAGCCTTATCGGGACATCAAAATCATATAAAAAAAATTGAGTTTTGTTACAGTAACTGTTCATGTTGTGTTGGTTTTGTGTGTTCATGTGCGTAAGTACAGAAGGCTGCAGTGCACTGTGAATGCATCCTGCACAGCATCCACAACGACCCTGCAATGCAAATAATAATGGAGATGTAAATCTGAAATTTGCTTGTCTGTCAGTCCTCAGTCCCTGCATCTAATCAGTCCTAAAATATGTAAAGAGATTGTTTTGCATTACACTGTGTAGTGCTTTTCACTAAAGATAGCTAAAGGTCAAATATTTGTTCCAACAGCATTAACAGATAAATAGAAAATATTTGAGGGTGTATACAGTCAGTCAAAAGTAGACATGTTTAGTGCAATATTTTTACACGCTGAAGCATATATGTTAAGAACCGAGTTAATCAAAGGAACTAAAATATTAAAATGTTTCATACCCACGAAAGGAAACAGGCTGTAAAGTCGCTTGAAATATGCAAATGCAGTAAAGCTCCAACATAACAAATGCCACTTTAACATGTTTCAAGGGAAATTGCTTTTAGGCTGCTTTTACAGATTTTGTGCCTCAGGTGTGTTATTCCATTGTCCATCGGTACAACAAAATGAAGTCCGTGTGTAATGTCACAGTATATTAACCCGCATAGTCGACAGCAGCTGAGAGATATGCTGCCTTGTGTTAGCTCTGCTGCTTCGTGCCCTCCAGCTGATGTGTTGTAGCTCTTGTCCAGTGTTCAGACACCACAGCTCTTAAATAGGGGTAGATTTATAGTAATGTCAGCTGTGCTCTTGCAGCTTTGGCCTGAGTAAAAAGAAGGAATTCATTTTTGTAAGTGTTCCTGTTCCCATTTCAATGTTCAGTGGAATGTGAATTTTCACATTTGCGTTTTAAGCCATAAAGTCAGTCTACAGATATTTTTGAGTCTGTAGATGTCTTAAACTGTGACAATTAGCTCACTCTCCCATTTCTGTTTGCATGCAGAGCGATACATCCTCTTTCCATTATTGATGCTCAGCACAGAGCATGTATTAAAGTATCTCCTGAGTGTTTGCTTGTGTGTCCTACAGCAATATTTCTCTTCTCCGCAGGCACTGCCTCTGTCCCCGGTGAAAAGGCGGCGTGTTTGAGTGATGGTGCTGTGAGGCGGGACGGACTGATGTGTGGAGACAGATTGCCTGTGCCAGGGCGCCTACACCAACCTATTCAGCCTGTGGGAAATGATAGATGCCCGGACTAATTTTAAACTCTGTGAACTAAATTCCTGTTACCAGAGGCAGTGATGGGTAACTGGGGCACAGCTGGAGGGTCAAGATAAGACCTGCACTCACCTGTGGCTCCACGGCTTCGGAGCCCTTTCAACTGCCTGAATGTTTAATAACGACAGGGTGTTAATGACTGACTGAACTATGTGCAGATTTTTCGAGGGCAGGTTCTTGTGATGTTGGGTGGTGCACCACATGTCACCTGAGATTGTCCAGGTGTCATGTTCAAAACGAGTAGAACAAGTAATACTAAGCAAAAGCAACACTGAGCAACTTCACATGATGCAAGAAATCTTTTATGGTGGCTTCACTGATTTGTTTAACAATCTAACAGTGTTGCTTCTACTAAAGAGACCCAGAGACAACAAAAGAGGCTAAAAAGGTGTCCACTTTTTCCAGACATTGGCCTTTGTTTAACCATCGTAAAAACATGGATCTAAGGATTTCAGTCTTGGTTGACCCACAATGAAGTGCCCTACGAACTATGGAATGAACTGCATGGAAATTTTATAGACACCTGATCCCCAGAGGATAAATCTCATGATTTAACTTTTCATCTACTTCCATCAAGAAGCTAACTATTTTTAAAATTATTTTATTTTATTGGTGTCAAGGGAATTTTCATAAAATTCTGGTTCCCAGAGGATAAATCCTGCTGATTGCCTTTAATCCAGCACTACAAGCTCAAAGTTTTTGCGTATCTATTAAGCTCAACATCTTCTACACAAATCAGCACAAAATTTTCTATCTGGTTACCAGGATGGATGAGGATATACAGAACAGCATCGTACTGAATTTGGTGATGCTTTGACTTTTCCTTAGACCCAACATGAAGGTAATATTTATGTTCAGTTGACTGTCATTACATTTGGTAGGTTCCCATCTAGTTTTCATATAAGACCCACCATCAGTTCAAAAATGTTAATCTTTCCAATACTGTGGTTTTTGACCAAATACTTGCAAGGCAAAGGACATTTCCATCAGACTCAGTTTTACTTGAAGTGCAGTGCTAATCAAGCAGTATTAGTGTGTTAACATCCTAAAATAAGACTGTGTAAATGGCTAACGTTGTACTTGCTAATACTCACTATGAGCATGTGAAAATGCCGAGTTTAGCATTTAGCTGATGCAGTAGTCCACAAAGGGTAGAGGGTAGAAGGATTTTATGTACAACTTGTTAGGTGCTTTTACAATGTTAGTGTTGTTAATAGATGTATTCTTTGTTCAGACCTTTTTGCCTCACACACTTTTGTTAATCACACAAGAAATGTGTCTGTTAGGCTCTGTCACATGCAGGTAAAATAAGTTGAGACTCAATCTCCATCACCTCCTTAATGTTTACTGTCTGTTGAGAGGTTGCTGTTTATAAGTAGTTAATCCTGAATTTTGCTGTAAGTAGGTTGAAGTCAAATAATACTCAGAACAACTACTCTTGGCTTCTCTCGTCTCCTTAACAAAGAGAAATTGTACTCAGGTTTGCTTGAAGCCCAGAGTTTCGACCAGATTAACAGTTGTTCTGTGAATCTTAAACACCTTTAATGCTGCTCTCTCATTCAATAAGAATTAAATCCAGTGGTACTGTTTCCCAGGTTACAGTAAAAAGCATGAAAATGTCCTAACTTGAATAGAATTCAGGAGCACCCTCATTTAAGTCTGTTTACCTGAAGATCACATGCACTGGAGCATGTCGCCTTCCAGGTTTGAACATGTAAGCAACTGCACAATAGATAGCTTGTACTTCATGATAAGTTGGAGTGAGTCTTTATTTCCTCTACATTCACCCCAGTACATCTGCACACCTTCTCTGCTGAAACAATGCTTAGAAACATTACACTTCTCTGTATAACACTGAGAAAACCCTTGTGTTTAATGACACAGGCAACCATTGCTCACATCAGTGAGCATCAGACAGAGCAATACATGATCATGTTGCTAGATGAGGTTTAATTTTTATTACAGTTTCACTATAAACTATATTTGGGACTATAGACTACACGACTCTCCTTGTAAAACTTTGTGATAAAGACTACCTTAGACTATAATTTAGTTTTTGGGTATTTTGAACCTTTATTATGGAGCTGTTGAAGAGTGACAGGAAAGGTTGGGGAGAATGACATGCAGCAAATCTTCCCCAGGCTCACAATTGCCACTGTGATGGGGACACTAAATCCTAATTCATGGCTCACCTGTTTAGACAGTTGACTGTGATGGGAACCCCAGTTTCCTCCCAACGTCAGTCACATTCCCATCTGGCTGGACAGGCAGATGGGAATGGGAATTTTTTTTGGGGGGGGGGCTTATGTGGAGTTCATGTTCGAGTCTGTGTTGTGTTGCCAGCTGTTTATTGATATGAGTTGACTCCATTTCTAAGCTAACGTTAGTGTTGCACACTGTTGGTGCTTTAGGGGAACGGAATAGAAATATTGATGTCACATCCCTTGGTTTTTTTCTTCAATTTTTTAGAATTTGTCCTTTACATAGAAATATGTCTAAACCCTGCTAAAGGCAACTGAGATATTTGGGGAAATCTAAATGTTTAAATTATATTACAATCTTTCCACATACTGGCAAAATAAATAAATAAATTACTACATGTACATTTTTCACATACTTAAAATACACAATACCTTTGATATATGTTTGTTTGAGGTAGTTTGATTAAGCACAATTTTATTATCATTTAAAATAAAATAACAAACCTCTTTAAACTAGATTTTGGCACCAGGTTTTCAGGGACTCTCTTGTGTCAAATCTCTGTGTTGTAACAGTCTTTTGTGCTCAATGATCTGCTACAGTGACAAATTCATTTAATTAGATCACACAAACAAAGGTGTTTGGAAGGGATCAATCAGCCAACGGCGTTTTGTAGTGCTGACACTGAAATTGTCTATAGATTGCACCACATCATTTCATCAGTGATGCTGCAGAGTATCATGACCCAACAGCTGAGTAGAACTTTTAATTGTGGAAATAATTACCTTTAATAAATATGCTTTATTTCTCTCACTTTCTCTTTAAAGTGTGATGTTACTCAGCTTGATTCTTCCAGCTCTGTCAAACAATGGTACATTCATTTGATCATAACTAGGTTCATTATCTCACAGCATATCTAAAAAAAAAAAAAAAACATCATTGGTCTTGATCATGAGAAGTTATAGCAACAGTAAAACACTTAGATGGTCATGTGAGCAGCATCAGCAAAGCTTTCATTAAAGACCAAAATGATAAAATAATAACAATGTAAAAGTACTGAAACGATCAAAAATCCTTTTAGGCCACATATCTACAGCAGATTCTGTACTTTCACTTGGAGTGTTAGAGACTATGGAAGTCTGAGCTATTAAGTTGTGAGTATTGTTATCAGTATTAGATCTGACTCCTATCAAGGATTTCCCTAATACAAGTTTGTGTAACAAAAAGTTTTTAAATGCAGTATTGATGCGATGGGCCTTAGGGCCTTCTGGAAAGTGGCCATATGGAGTCATTATCAGACAGATCAATGTGCTTGCTGATGTTGATTGGTCTCTGGCTCTGCAATCTATTGCATGAAAATCTCTATAAGGACCTAAAGCAATAGTGGTAACAGACTGTGCCTTGGAATCTGAGTCAAGACACAGCGATAGTTAAGGAAATTCTGCACTGTTAAATTTTAATAGAACCTTACTTTAGTTTTACAATGAACAGTGTAAAAATAAACATGGCAATAATTCTAGATTTGATTGTACAATTTCTAAAACCTGCAAACAGATCAAATACAGACGGATACATTCTGCAGTCATGTTGTCCTGACAGATTTCTTTATATGACACACAGATCTATCAGTAAAGATCTGTCCTGACCTAAATTCAAATAATAAATCCTCCTCCTGGATATATTGAACCACAACCACCACTGAACAACAAAACAGGATCTGCTCGGTGCACTTGCCGGCTAAATTGGAAGAAACCGTTTCAAAGCTGAGCCCCAGGTGAGTCCAGTCTGTCGTGGTGATGGAGGATTTCTCTGGCGTGTGTGGATAAAAAACAGTCCCACTGTTCATTAAGGAACCCCGGTGATCGCACTCCCCATGTTGGATCATCACAGCACAACCTCCCTGCTCGCCTGCCTGCCAACAGCTGACGGCGTGTTTAAGGGAGACAAATGAGCACTGACCTTATCAGGTAATAGATATCCCATAATGGAAGTTAGGTAATTATTTTGGGTTTTCATTTTTCCCTCCTTCCCAGAGAGCTTCTCTTTTTTTTAAATATATGGCAGCTGAGACGAAAAACTCCCCTGGTCATCACTTCATACACACCACCAGAAAACACAGGGGAGGAAATTTCACTTCTATTTCATGTGTAGAAGACAAATTTCTGCCTTACAGATCGTATGTGTAATAGTACTGATGAGGCATCTACACCAAAAATCTATTCTTCTGGACCAACATTAAAGTCTCAAGTCTGTTCATAGTTTTACAAATGCGCTATCAAGTAAACAAAGTAAATTAAAAGTAGCTTTAAAGTATTTTTTCTCCCAAAATGGATGTATCAGTTGCTATCAAGACAGAATCCCTCCACAGCTTCCCACCAACACTGCTTAAACACTTATCTACCTGAATACTGACTGAATAAAAATTCTGCTGTTGTATTTTGAGTGGCATCTGCTCAATCTGAATTTAAATATCACAAACTGTGTTGTTGGAAGGCATAAAATATCAGTGTAAACCATTTTGAGACACCAATACCACAGTAATATATATATATATATATATATATATATATTCTTTTTTGTACACTTCAGAGCTCTGAGAAATGGCATTTCACTTTCTCTGTATGGACCACACGTATTGAGAGATACTGACAAAAAAGGTCTCTGTGACTTTGAAATCTCTAGTCTTACTTTATGTCATTGCTGTTCTTCTCTACAGTATTTTCTACAACTAACCAACCAACTCTCTGCTTCATGCTTACACTGGTACCCGCATGCCCAACGCACACCAATAGTGACTGGATACACATTTTCAGATTCTGAAGTGTTTTGAAGATTTTAGTATGGATGAAGGCTTCCAGAACACGCATTCCTACTATTTTAAGTAATTAAGTAAGCAGTATGCTCATTGCCAACCACCTAGTTACTTTGGAAAGTGTCATAAAGAATATCAGTGAAAACTTGACTACTGTCTTGGCAATGGGTGGATGGCATCAACATATATGAACCATTTAACTGCACAGAAAAAAAACACAGCCACAAAAACTCTTTGGGACCAATCACACTGTCCTCTTTCAAAAAAACTACTTTCATAGCTGAGGACAAATCCAGCAAGAGAAAACGAGAAAACCAGATCACATTGTATGGTGTTAGTGGGGTTATGCAAGACTAATGGGATGTCAGCCTCTATCAGATCAGCCTTGTTCGTGACCCTGGGTCAAGCCGAAAAGCTTTACAGAAAACACTGTCACTATGCTTTCACAGCAGCTTTCAAGATTTACTTCCCTGCTGTCTATAAAGAACATGCTGGTTTTAACAATCTAAATTGAAAACTGCTGGAGGGTAAAATGATAGTGTGTCACAGGCAGGGAAGTGCCAGCGGTGGAGGGGACCGTAAAGAGGCAGTGACAGGCCGATGTGTTGGCACCCATCAGGAAGAAATGATTACCTCCGTAAGGAGAGAACAGAAGAGAGGGGAGGGGAAACATACAGGTTTAAACCCGACTATTCATGTTGATGTACTTTATGAAAAGTACAGGCGTAGTTTCAAAGGTTAAAATTAAGTCCGGCAATTTTTACACAATAGTCCTGTGATACAATGAGTGGATGAATCACAATAAAGAGTTACAATGAAAAAAATAGACACTGCAGATGGGTTAAAAGGTTATTTATCCAGGTCATGGTAATCATAAGAGCTTCAGTAGAACTCAACCACACTTCTCTTGTACGTTCTTGAAGACATTTCATCTCTCATCCAAGAGGCTTTGACTGTTATTTAGTGGTTACTGGTCCATATGGTTGTCAGTATGAAGCAGGAACAAAACCACTAGGAGAAAGGAATATCACTAAAAGGGCAAATACATTAACATGTAGGCAGAAAGATATAGTTTAAACTCTGAGGCAGTATCACAAGGACAGCCAGGTGATCCACAGAGTCAGAGAAGTCACCAGTGACACCTAGTGGCCAGGTGTGGTAAAGTTCCATTAAACCACATAGTCACATTAAATATAGTAAAAGGGGTCTTTAGGATACCACTGCAATTAAACAAAAAACATAAGTGATGTCTCTTATGTCGCCCTGTCTCCTAAAAATGGATATCCAATATGACTAAACTGCATTCTCAATAAAGTTTTGAGGGTGTTTTCTTTCAAATTATGTTTGTCTCGTATCACAGGTATATTTCACATCAACATATCATTGCCTTCCCAGATCTTTCTGCATGGAGTTTGCATGTTCTCCCTGTGCATGAGTGGGTTTTCTCCAGGTACTCCGGTTTCCTCCCACAGTCCAAAAAAGTGCTGAGGTTGATTTGTAACTCTAAACTGTCCGTAGGTGTGAATGTGAGAGTGATTGATCGTCTGTATATGTAGCTCTGACATAGACTGGAGACCTGTCCAGGGTGTCCCCTGCCCTAAGTCAGTTGGGATAGGCTCCAGCCCCTCCCGTGACCCTAATGAGGATTAAGTGGTGTGTAGATGATGGATGGATGAATATCATTGCCATTTGTTTCACAGCTTTACTGTCATTGCTTTCCCAGTCATATAATAGATGATGTGGGTCTCATTATCCTTGTTACCCAGAAGTAAGGGGGTGAGGGGAAGCTTCATATGTCACATGTTCGTGTGTGTGTGTGTGTGTGTGTGTGTGTGTGTATATATATATATATACACACACACACACACACACACACACACACACACACATATATATATATATATAAAAAATAAAACTTCAGTGGAAAATTATTGAGCTCAAATGGCACTGCAAACCACCTCCTGTCAAACATACTCTTTGACAAACTCTTTCAAACACATTTCTTGCTAATTCATGCTGTTACCTTTAGGGGACAAATACATTTCTGTCAAAACATAAATAAGTAAGAATGCTGTTGAGCTGTATAAGAACTTCATTTTTTGATGACTGGGTTGCTTTCAAAAGACTTTTTTTTAAAGGGAACCTCCAGTCTGAACCATCAAAGTATGGTCACAGGTTTAAGCAGGAATTGCTGTTTATGTGGAAAGTTTTATTTTTAGCAACAGATGGAGATAAAAACCATCTACTAAAATGCCTCAAGAGATATCTCTTGAGAAAGCATCCGTTGAAGACGTCAAGAAAATGAGAAAACCTGAGGGATTGTAGATAGAAATGAAGGCTTTACTAGACCTCTGGAGGCTGCTACTTGTCCCTACTTGAGGCTAGCAGCTCAAGGTTATATTTCTACATCATATATTCTATATTAACAGCATTAGTTTTATATTTCAAAACTGAGAGACTACAGAGCCTCAAAATGATTGAACCAACATATATTTATAAATGTTTCTGGCAGCAGAAAAAGTTAAGATTTAAGCTGATTCAACTTATAAAGCATTGAAGCTATTTAACTACTCCACTGTCTCTGCATATAGAATTTTTTAATCAGTCAAAGAATGTTCAGAATTACATGGAATTTAGAAAACAAATGGTCACTTGTCACTTTCTAAAGATGTCCTTTCATTCACTTCATCATTTTATCACACCTTAGGTCCTCGACTTTTAAACACACGGAGGAGTTTGAAAGAGCTAAGAAGCATGTGGACACATTTCTCTGATCCTTTAAAATGACATCAGTAACTTATGATGGCTGCACAGCTGAATCATCCATCAGTGTGGGTTTTGACTGCTCTGGAGACACAGATAATGTAATGTTTAAGCAATAAGGGCACAATTCAAGCTGTGAAAGTGAAACTGAATCTTGCTCTGTAACAAGCCCTGAGCATAAGCAGCCACAAATACCCTCATTAAAAGCTCATTGTTTGGTGCTCATGGTATAAAAAGCACAGACGATAAGAAAAAGCAGCTACAGCTTCAGTGTCAACTCGCTGTTCTCCACAATCCCATCGGATCCACTGAGCTGCAGTGAACTGCTGCGTCTCAGAGAACAGAATGCTGCTTTGTGATCAGCTACAAATATAGAAAATCCATTTGTTCTCCTCCAACCACAGAACATCAGTCATACAGACAGTCCCAGTCCACCAGGAGTTCACCAGCCTCTGGCCAACTTTCACAGAGGTCTCTACTCCATGAAAGGTGTAAAAATAATTGCCCTTTCTCCCCACTTGCTCTGTGATGTGTGTACATGTGTGTGTGTGTTGGTGGGTGTGTGAGTACACTTGACTTTCGCCGTGAGTTGTTTTAGAAAATCAAAAACAGAAATAGATGTTCAGCAACAAAATAATGTCACCTGAAAGGTAGCAGCTGGGTGAACTGTAGCCTTCCCAGTGCAATACAGCGAGAGAGAGAGAGAGAGAGGCTCACAGATGTCACCTAACTCTTGTTTTTAGGAAATCTCTGTTTAAGTGACACATTACACAGACAGCAGCAGTTTGTTGTTGAAACACAACAACTGTTGTTGATTTTCAAGTTTAATTTGATTAAATACTAGCGTTGACTTGAGTTTTTCCAGAAGAAATCAACATTTCTATGTGAGAGAAAAATTCCTAGTTGACTTTTGCATTATCTTTTTTGGGTAAAATGTGTGCAAAGATGTGACTTTTCATTGCAACTTCAAATATTTCTCATATTTAAACTCACCCACAGATTATTTGATCTGTACTTGTCAAGTATTACAGATTTTGAATCAATGGAACAATACCAAAAAATTGTCTAAAATGAGAGGTTTCTAACAGTTCATGAGATATTTTTATCTTAAAATAGCCTTAAAATTTACAATTTTTTGCATAGAAACACGCTATAAGTGGTTTGACAAATAATTATTTTCAAAGTATCTTGGAAATAACTTTGTATATCAATCCAAAGTTTCACAGAATTGAAAAAATATTCATAGTTTATGATTAAAAACTTTCATGGAAATTAGAAATGGTTGAGCAGAAAGCCCGATTTAAAATGGAATAAACCCACATGCAGTCAGACACTAACTGAGCTGAATCGTCTATTTAATGTTTGTTTTTAGTGTGCTGATCTGCTAAATCCTATTTAGTTGATTGACACCTCAGTTGAATTTATTTTCATTAGTTGTTTTATTGGCCATGTTTGCTTCTTGTTTCTGATGTCTTTCTGAGCTTATTTCCTGGGATCGGTATTGTCATGGAGGCGCCCATGATAGTCTTGACATGGATCTGGTGGTTTCAATCAGCCTCATTGGAGCAAAGCCAAGTGGACTGAGGAGGAAGGGAGGGTTGGGAACGAGTTTTTCTGTGTTATTTTAACCTTTTGACATAATGTTGATATTAACTGTAGCCCTTACTACAGACACCACTTTTCTGTACAGATTATGGTAGAGGCTGGTGCATTTATATACCTGTGAATATCAGTTTATTTTTTGTCCGTTGTCATTTGGTGCTATGCAGGTGTACTTGTTTTAAATATGATAATTCAGCAAAAGACAGTTCTGCCAACATTTAGATGCTGTGTTATACTCTGCTGGTTGTATGTCTCAGTTGCTGCTGCCATCATGACTCAAGTAAAGGACATCCCATGGTCAAAAACTGACATTCTAACACTAAAGGAGCAGTCAACAGTGTTTTATTTATGAACACTGAGGCAGGTTCCATCTTATGACACAAAATTTCTTGACTTCATTCAGGTCTATAAACTGGAAAGGACATTCATTTGATCTTTTAGTGGCTTAATTGGTGAATCATCACTCAGCAGCATTTTGACAAACAAGGTATTTGAACCGCCGTGACAGTGACTGGGTCTCTTGACAGCAAAAATAATGAACTTTCGTGGATGCGTGACAATGGACTTTTGAATACCGAGGGAGCATATTGGAATCATTTCTAGCTGACAGCATGTGTTTGTCTGGGTTTGTTCAAGTTATACAATGTCAACTTTTTCCTGTTTACAGCATCCTGAAGCTTACACAGCATTCCTTTATAGTGAGTACAGGTAACTGTTCATATGTTTTCTTCAGCGACCAAATCCTTCAGCAAATTGGCAAGTTTCCCATCAAATTTACCTCTTAAATTTCCCTTGGGATAAATAAAGTGTCTCGTCTTGTCTTCACTATGCCAGCTGTCCTCCTTACCCATAAATGTAGGGAGTCTAGGCCCTTGTTCCTGGGACAGTGAGTTATCCCCAAATACAACATTATGAGCAACAAGCCAGCAATTAAAATTAGCCTTCAGTATAAGTGTCTATGGAACAATCTCAGCAAGTTTGTAATCCTTCCAGTCAGCACAAAAATCTCAGTTTGCATGTTTTTAGTCAGAAGAGGTGAGCACATGCAGAGCTACTCCAGCCACCACCATTCAGGACCCCACCGCCTGCTCCCATCGTCTGACAGAAGACAACCCATCAGGGGATATCTGACCAGCAAAAGAAAAAAAAAAAAAAGAAAGAAAAAGGACAGAATAAAGAAAGTTATATTTGACTCCAGCATACAGAGCTGTGACAGGCGAGGTGGAATCATGCACCTTGGTGGCCTCAACATTCCCCCTACTTCAACAAGATTCACTACCAGTTCAATCTATACCACAGTGATATGTCATAGAAATGAAGTACCATTTATCTCACCTCATATAGCCAGAATGTAAAATAAAAATGCAAAGTGGGAGGAAGGAGGAGTGGCACAGTTTGATATGACGGAAAATACTGTATCAGTGATGCCCGATAAGTTCTGGAGTATTTCAAGATTTGTGTTGAAGAGACATGTTGTGGGCATCAGCAGCACAGGTGAAACAACAGCAGGAGCATGAAACGCTCAGCAGATTTTTCCTGCATCAACAAGTGCCCTCCGATCATTGAAATGTCTGGAAACCTTTTGGTAAAATATGTAATATTGTGTATTACAAGAGAAAACTACATAGCCAGCTAAGACATAGATGCTATATGAATCACCAACCAGTCTACTCTGGATTTAAACAATTTAATCTCATCACCAATTCCTATAAAGAATAAAATCAATAAAAATTTGTCTCATTATGAAATGTTTTTTTTACTCCATAGCACTCTGCTCTTTGTTGAAAAGAACTAAATCACTGCTGCATTTGGGCAACATATTCTTGTTTCTAATGAGCACAAACCTGTGCAGCTTTTCCACTTACAAGAAGCTTTCTCAGCGAAGGCCTTCTCTCTAGAGATCAAATGAAAAATGCAATTGCAAAACCTCTGCTACACTGAAACTAACAGTATGGATGTTAGTTTCAGTGTTTCAGAATGTATAATGCTTATTAGCAGGACACATGGAGTGTTTGGCTTGGTCTTCTTAATGCATTTATCATTTCAAAATTCACATCCCGCACATCTCCATGCACTCATACACAGGATAGTCTCACATATTCATCAGTCACTATCCTCCTGATTTATGGAGAAAAATCATTTGATCCACCCTGTCAGTAGACTAGTCTCTACACAATCTTTCTTCCCACTGATTGATGCCGGACATGTCCTTTTCATGGGTCAAGTCATTTTAATTAGCCGTCATGCCAATATCACAGTCCAGAGGAGGTGCATCTGACAGGTTGGAGGAATCTTTATTGAACTCTCATTCACAGTCGCTCAAGTTGAACACAAGAGACTCACATCAGGTTGGAGCTGAGTGAATATAAACTATACACACTGACAAAAATGAAACATCTTTTAGAGAAGGTGATATTAAAGGATATGTCTGCTCAGTGCGTGCTTTGAGCTCCTTGCTAGGCCAAAAAAAGCCAGTGTAGGTAAGGTTTTTGCTCCAAATCATTGTCTGCTGTCTAAACTAATTATCACAGCAAGTCAGGGTAAAGGTAATTTGGTCTGACTGATTTAGATTAATGCTGCTCTCCTAGCACACCACCTGCACACAGTGGACTTACTGCTTTACTGGTTCTTTGCTGCCACTTTGCATCGTAGTGACACCCCTTCAATACTCAACAACCAGCACCGTCATAGAAGGTTCATCTCCTTGGCTTATTAATAAGAGCAACACAGAGCACACAAAGCATACAGTATGTCTTATAAATAACCTTTAACTGAGAAAGACATCATTTTAATTGCTATAGGATGGCTGTCCTTGCTGACAGGCCTGTACTTGAATACAAATGTAATTTTGTGCTTCACGCCATCATTGGCTTGCTGCTGTGATTCTTAAGCTTTTGCTCTCAAACCACAGTTGTATCAGAAGAAACGTTCTGTTATTGAAAAACTATTTAACATGGGTGAATAAAAAGTGCCTCTTTGGTTTAAAATAATAATTTGACATTTTGGAAAACATGAATATTCCCTATCCTACTGGGAGTTGGATGGGAAGGTTGACAAAAGTCTCCTTTTTGCATTTCTCTTCATTTACAAATGGAACTAATTAAAAACAACAACTTGTTAACAGGTGAGAATCTGAAGTGTTGCTAGTTGTATTTTAGAATTGCATGGCTTGTGTATTTGCTACATATATCACTTTTAAAGAAAAGAAACCAACCGTAGGATAACAGAGCAGAAGGCTGCCTCTGTGTGTTGCTACACATTGACGGTAATGCACAACAGCATCAAGGCCAATTCCTTGTGTGTGCCAGCTTACCTTGACAATAAAGGTGATTCTGATTGTGATTATTACCTTGGATTTACTAAGGCTGCCAAGTCAACAAAAGGTTTTGGAAATGAAAAACTGATTCGTGTATTTAATGGTCAATTTTTTTTCCATCTTTTCCACAACTACGCTCTAACTAAAGAAATGGAAATTCCCATTACAGTGCTTGATGGCAGATATACAGTACATCAAGTTATTTTCAAATCAACATAAGTTAAATTTGCAATCACCTTTCTCAGATCAGCCTCTCCAGTGAAAGCTGTTCATTGTGATTTCAGTTACTTTCTCCTTTCCTCTGACCATGAAGGATGCCTGATTTAAATTCCTCCTGACTCTACAATCCTATACCCCATGATCCCTTCTTCCACTTGTAATGGCCATGTCTCCAGGCAGCTCAGCCCTCCATTAGTGACACTGATTAACCCTGCGATGTCTGGTTGTGCTCCGCTTGATGGGGCAGGACAGGCGATGGATCTGTGAACAGGCCTGTTGAGGAGAAAGGCTGCCTGAGTGGACTTGTTAAAATGTATGAGTTTTATCACGTCTTATTCGAGGCCACTTTATTTGCGGGATGAAAGAGAGATGTACAAGAATGCGGCTGAATTAGATCTGGTATTGGATTTTCACACAGGAGTTGACCGGGCTGCCAATTAGATATAATTTGAATGGTGCGCCTCTAATTTGTTCCCTCTGCAGCTGAAAGGAGTCTCAAACTCATCTGAAAACACAAAGTAGATACTTTGTGCTGAGAGGGAAATGGAATCAGATCTTGGATTTCACTAAGAGAACATTCATGATGTACTATCATCTAATAAATGTACATTATAACAGAGTACCTACATGCTTCTGAAGCTCTAAAAGGGGGGAGTAGTGTAGATTTTGTATATAATAGCCAACTTTATCAAACCACCCAATCAAATGCTATACTGACTTCATGAACAGTTCAATCATGTTGAGAATATTACTAGCCAAAATCTACCTAAATAGTATCGGATGATTGATGTATTAGGTCGTAATTAGTGTGGTACTAAACACTACAGGCCAATGAACACAAGCACTTCAGGTTTGAAAGATTAAATTAGCTTACTGTGCTGAGCAAATTAAGCTGCATTTAAAGCATCCATTCTGAGGAAAAACTCAAGTGCAGACAGAGGTCAACTGTGACTGCAGTACAAGCTGTCCAAGTTAACAGGCTGGCTTCATAATCTGTCTTTGTAAATGCATCACAAATAAGAAAAATATCAGAAGAGCGAATGATGGATCAAAGGATGTTGTGCTGCCTTTTCATCTTTAGTCGTTAAAGCCAGGTACAACAAAAATTAACTCACTGTGCTGCTCAAAGGCTACTAGCAGCCAACTGCAAGGTTTAAAATAGAATGTTCTAATGCATAAAGTGAAACTGTGATTTAAATAATACATCTTATTTTTTAATTGGATTATGCAAATTATGAATATTCTATTACTTCACTTTGAAAAAAGAAGTGACAGCATCATTGTGGTGCGCTCCAGCAGCATTTCACCAATGACCACTTTAAGGTACTTAAGCGTATCAGTTTACGCAGGGGAAAAATCAGGCTAGGATCAAACTCTTCTTTACTGTCTTATCTTTCATTTCAAATAAGATTCTAAAATGAAGGAACTGAAGACACTGTGTGTGATATACTGTTAATGTAAAACATAGGAGTTGGCAGCTAAATACTTACGATGCCACGGGACGTACTGGATATAGATTTGCTACATAGTCCTGCCTAGAATTAGGCATTAGGTTTGTTTACAAAATAACTGCTTAAAATCAAAGAAAGACCACAACTAATTGATAAAAGCCTATACTGAATGACTGACACACATTTCAAGGGCATACATAAGGTTATGTAGGAAGATTTATTTTGATAAGAAATAAGATGAATAGAGAAGCAGGATTACACAAAAGTTTGCTCCAATTGTCCTTCTATTTACTCTCAGAAGTGCTGAGTTGCACTTTCCTGAATCATGACATTTGAGAAACAAGGAGGATTAGTGAAGGGTATCAGGATGAATTAAAAACAGCAAACCAGCAGGTAAAAGGTAACAGCAGCATCAGCTTTCAAAGATAGATTGCAAGTATTAAATATGTGAAAATAATGATATCTTTCTTTGCAGTGTGTGGAAGAGGTTCGTATAAGAGATGTAATGATTCGCACAAACAAGGAGAAAGAAGGACATGGAAAAATTAGCAGAAGGAAATAACATCAGCTATTGATTTAAGCAAAGGTTAGGGAGCTGTGGAGATGATCACTGATTAATTAGTTGAGGTCTACTTATTACACAGTTCTGTGGAAATTTGCCAGAATTTGCAGGTGGAATAATTGCATGATTCAAATGATATTATCAGTTTGATAAAAGCAGTGCACAATCCATGCAGTAATGTGAGCAGCTTGCTGAGCTAAAATTATCAGTAAAATAACCCCGCATGTTGTATAACACTATTACAGTTTGACGTGCTTAAAGTGCACCTGGCACCTGCCGAATGTGCAATGAACCGTCACACTGAAACAGCTTCATTTTCACACATCACTTTAGTTTTTAGAGTCACAGTTAGCGAGTGGAAAGTTGCTTTGACACCTGCAAACGCTTTTCTTCAATCCTAAGATTCGTCCTCCTTCTTTCCCTCATTCCCTCATTCCTCATTCCTACTATATCGTTGATATTATGTGATGTAGTCTGGTTAGAAGTGAGCTGGTGTATATTTAGCTCTCCATGTCACATGGTTCATTGACTCTGCTCTTGATGTAAACATTCCAGATTGGACACATCTTTATTTTGTATCCCTGATCTTGTTGTTAACCCGTTCCCTTCCAGTTGAGGTTTATTTTACTCTCGCGCATGAAAAAGAAAATATGCTTTAAGTATCCTAATCGATTGAGTGTTACAACAACCGCAGTGTCTGTCCACTGTGGCGAGATCAGTGAATGACGCCACCGTTGCTGAGGTGTCCATGAACCTGCCGGAGGTGAGCCATGGCAACAAATGGCAAAGGATGTGATGTTTCACTGAAGAAGACAATAAGTCACACTTAGCTGTTTTCCAATTTGATGAATCAAGAGAAAGAATATCTGTTATTATCATTTGTACTCATTGTGTCTTTGTTTCCGTTCAAGGTTAAGTGCACCAGAAATCTCAGGCTCACAGCAGTTACCGTCGGCCCAGACTCATAACCATTAGAGATGCTTGAGAAAAGCAACGATGTGCCTGTCTGACAGCGCTTGTTGCCTACACCTGCAATTGAAGAGACCCTGTCACCACCCTGATAAGTTCATATAACAGTGCAGGTAGTGGTCAGTGACTGACCTTCCTCAGGTCTGAGACTTCTTCAAGCCTCAAGTTTAGGTTTGATGTTTACCGACTGCTATCTTGTCAGTGCTTGTAACTGAAAATTTCAGCTTTGGGCAGCATGGCACAGTTTTTGTAGAAAAGAAATGGTAGAGCAAGCAGCACCGGCAAATATACTGAAAATTGTATTTGGGAAACAGAAATCCAGGAGGGCATGTAGTGGACTCATACATGCATGTCAGAGACGGAAACGCACGACCATTAAATTATGTTTTTCTGGTCTAAAGTGAATCAATATGCTGGTTGAAATGTTTGAAAGTTAAAGTTGGTGCTATATAACTTAGTAGTAATTATGTGTGCTGTACTGTTCTAATGATGCTGCACTGATATCAAAATAAAGGTTTGCATGCACTGTGTGACTAGTGATATGTACAAAAAATGTAATTCATTACTGCATAGTAAACAGCTTAAGACAGTTCATGTTTGCGCTTAAGCTTTCAACCTGAGAGAAAATAAAAATATTTAATATAAAAAGAATAGTGTTTTGTAATGATAACTATAAACTACTTGCTGAAATTATTATTTCTGCAGTAAAGGAGCCTTTGATTACTGCTTCTCTCTCACTGCCTTTTTATGGTATTCCATTTTTAAAGGCCATTTTCAAATTTAAGCTTTACATTATTCAAAAAGAGTCACACAAGTTATGCTCATACGCTGCTGCTTTAATACATCTGAGACTCTTCTGCTGTATTTTCTGAGATGCACTAACAGGAATTACATGCTGGGGAATTGAGAGGTGGAAGGTGTTAGTGCTCTTTAATGCCCTGGAGAGCTGGCCTGACTCCTTTTATCTCAAATGAGCAGATCAGAGGCCTGCTGATGGATTGCTGACTGTGTGTGTGAGATTTTCAGCTCTGCTGGATGTAGGCCTGATAGTTTATGTTTGAGCATGTGCACACACATATAAACATGGGTGAATTTTAAGTATAGGCTGTACGCTTAAATGTGTCAAGACTGGGCCACAAATATGCTGTGAGAGAAATGTTTTAAGAGCATTAAGTGGGCAGGAATATTTCAATGTAAAAGTCTGAATCCAGTGAGGTGGACCCATCACACGGCACACTTGCGCTGACTACATTTGCCACACACCAGTCTGTAATCATGTCTATTTCTTTTGCCCTTATTTGTACAGATCTTTCCTGTACTATATTATTAATTGACATGACATTGGCCAGTGTTCAGGAGATTAGCATGACTCTCTGCAGTATAAACAGCATTTAGTGAAGCACTGCAGCAGAAAAGCAAAACGAACACTGAAATATCAAGACAACAAACAAAATCCAGTTAGCTGAAACTGATTACAGCGTAGATAGCTGTGCTACGTAACTGAAAGTCAAAGGAAACACTGAAGGCAATGTTTTGATGAGCCTTATTAATACACAATATAATAACGCTTCTTATGAAAACAGATTTTCCTCTCTCTACTGCTTACAGTTAAGTCCCTGAAAGGCATCATAATATCCAGTTGGTTTCTCCTGTTAACAGTCACACTCTGACATTAGCAGCTGCTACAATGACTACAGGTCAAACTGTGACGGAAGTCTTTATGTGAGAGAATTCACTGGAGCGCAGGCCACAGAATTAGCTGTTTGGTATGCAGACAGACAGACTGTATTCCAATTGAGGCATCACACAGTGATCCTCAGCCCCTAATCCGTGTTGTTCATGGTCACGACTGTGCAGGAATGTGCTTCTCATAGCAACCACATGATTAGGGGTTTTGAAACATCTCAGAATTGTATTCTGTGTCACGGACAGGCAAACTCTCCATTTTAATCACAGTCTGACTCATTCCAGTTTTTATCACTTGTGAATTTCTGGTATGGTATCACTATGCTTCACTGCTACCTCAGTTGTTATAGTGTATCAGGAGGAAACAGGTCAGTTGGGGCAAATGAAGTACAGCCCCACCTGCTGGCAGTGGAAAAATGTGGGTCAATGCGTAACAGAAAACAATTTGGTGCCCAATAACTGTCTTACACCAAACACCAAACCAAACTAGTAAAAAACAACTGAATTTAACATCAAGTCCTTTTCCTGAATAAATGACTAAATGCTTGTCAAGAAAGCTGCTTTGATTATTCCTGTTTGTGTTATGTGGAGGGGATGGTGCGTGGTATGTCTGAGAGAATTACTGAACATCACAGCAGCTGGAATAATCTAGAGAATGTGTTTATTATTGGAAATATGCTGCATGGAAAATGTTTCTAAAAAAGCACACTGTCACATTGTGTCATTTTCTTGTTTTGCATTTGTTCATTGCTGTCCTGCCATTTTTCCCCACCTAAAAACATCACTGTGCAGGTCCATTTGATTCATTTCTTATCGAGCCACTTCTGTTGTTTCTTTGACAACAGAAAAGGCAAAGATTGTGCAATCCATTTTGTAATGGCATCACAAACAGATGCTCAGCGTCCTCCTATGGGACATCGTGTCTCTCCCTGTAAGCCCTCAGCCTATTCTGTGGCTGTGCCATCTAGGCTGTTACATTTGAGCTCCTGGGGTTGGCATAATCGGATCAACTCAACTACAAAACATTATAAATGACACTGCAAAGGATCTATTGTCATTTCTAGACATAAAACTAACTGACATGCCATTGGTTCTGTACATAAAGGGTTCAATCAGCAGGTGAGACTTGAAAACAGAAAGTGAGTCATGGTTTATGATTTGTCAGTAAATTTTCCCTCCTTTCTTCTATGACTGAGAGGTTTCTGCTAGATGCATAATTTGAGTGTTATTTAGAAAGTTGTAAAAGCACCATTGTGAGGCAGAAAGTGAGAGTAAACTCAGCTGTACAGGGACGTACACACACTTTACACTTTTAAACCCATGAAATGTCACAGTGGCTGAAGGCTGGTGAAGCTCAACCCTCCCTGACCTCACTGCAGAGTCGCCCTCTGGGGTTTAAGAAACGTTATACTCTGTTCATGTGCTCAGGGTGGATCTGGGCTTTACCTCATACTGTACATTGTGCCATGGCTGCGTGTGCTCTCTCAACAATAGAGTGAACACAGGATGTTTTTTAAGGAAATCATGTGAATTATATACAAGATGAGCGACTATTATTGTTATGAGCTGCGCTTCCATCCACCATTCACATCTGATTCGACATGCAGCAGTTCAAAAACAAAATACGTACGTCCACATAGACTAGATGAATATGAAGGACACTTGCATGTTATTGCTCCAAAACAGAAACAGAAAGGTCTATATAATGCATCACACACAAACTACAGCAGCACATTGAGGGAGGTTATGAGGAGAAATGAGCTTTAATTTAACTTTATTTCCAGGATGTTTGATCAGAGATTTCAAAGCTTGAAAGCAAAGCAACAGATCCATGTGCTAAATCAAAAATCTGTCCAAATCTGTTTGCTTTTTCATTTGGATATGATGAGTTTTTGATTACATTTTCTAATATCAAACTCATCCTCAGAGGCCTACTTAGCAGAATATCTAAGGTGCTCAGTGATGATGTTATATGCAAATTAAGGTTCCCCCTCAAAACTTTAGCTTGGGCAAAAGTGTTTATCTGTTTGGTAAACACATGTAATGTACAAATAAATGGTAGTATCTCAGCATATACCAATTACTCTGTGGCTTATAGACTAATCAAAAGAACAACTTTCCATAGTTTTTACGTTTGCCCCCATGAGCCCAGCATTTGATCAATTTCCTTTTTTCACTCCTGCCCTATTTGTTAACATCATCTTTGCAACTGCTTTCTCTCAACCTTCTCCTCTTTATGCTTCTCCATCATTTCATCAACCTCCATTTACTGGGATCATCTCAAAATCTTTTACTGCGCTCTGCATCTCTTCTTCTGACCCCTTTCCTCCCTTTCACCACAGTTCTCTGGTGTTGCTCCAGAGGAAAACACTAAACGTGATGTTTTATCACAACTTTCAAACAGACCAGCATCTCACAAATACATTTTACACCCTCTTTCCAAAATACATTTGCTTTACGCTGGTGTGCTTTTATCTTAGCATCCATATGACAATTCTTTACTGTTGCTTAAAATTAGACTTACATTGCAACATACTGAAACAAATATCTGTTTGTAAAGCAAAGTCTGTTGTTTTGCTGTTTGCATTTTTCCTTAGACTTAACAGTGACTGAAAACAGCCTCCAGGGCTGAGAGGATCACAACTGGCAGACTGACAGATTCATAACCTTCCCAATACTCACTTACATTATAAAACATTTCATTGATGGTTGCCATTTAGAGCGCCACCATTTCTGTTTGTGAGCTCCTAATTCGAAACAATTTATATATGACATTTCCTTACACAATGTCTATGTATAAGACAATAAGCAGCTCAATTTAGGAATTATTTTCACAGATTTTGAATAATTTATGCATAAGTTATGGTGGCTTGAGGAAGCTAAACTATGCATTTGTTTGTGTACAAGACAAAAGCAAGTCTAAAATGTGTCCACAGGCCACAATATAGCACAATTCAACATAACTATTTTAATTTAAACTGTAAATTCATTAAAGAACTACATGTGGTAATCAGTCAAGCTACAGTTTACATTCATGTCTGTTCAGACTCATAAAGTAAACTGTATGTGGTTAAGACTTTGAAGAATTTAACATGTAGAAAGATTAGTGTCACCAATTTAGTATCCGCCAAGCAGAATATGGTCAAAATCTGACATTCTGTTCCTGAATTATGGCATTGAACATAAATGTGGTTTTAGCAGTGAGAACACAGTGAAATGGATCTTTGACCTTTTGCATATTAAATATATTAACTTTATCATTACTATTACTATTAGATATTTTTGTCAAATTGTGTCTTAGTGTACTAAATCTTGCTGTGTGAAGTCGTACTGACCCTTTGAGCACCAAAATCTCATCAAAGTCATCAGTGAGTTTAAGTAAATGTTTGTACTAAATTTGCAAACAATAATTCCTTGGAGGTGTTCACGAGATATTGAACGCTGACAACAATGAGGTGGAGGAACAGGGGGACAACCAAAAAACATAATACCTTTGGCCAAAGCTGCAAAATAATGCACAGTCACATACATGGAAGTTTAGGAGGGTGAGGGGCTCAAGAAGTTAACAGTGCTTACCCACTGTGGTTGCAAAGTGGACCAACCGAAGCTTCAGTCAATTAATATTTTTCTGGGTAGTTTAAGTAGAGCAATTATCAGGATTTTCTTTTCTGGAAATCTAACCAAAATAAACTATGTCACATAATGTCACATAACTTTAGCCTGATTCGTACCTAATTTCATGTTTTTTATAGTAAAGTGCCAAAGTTATTATTACATTACTCACAGTTAGCATGAAGTGTCACAAGAAGTTAAACAAGATAAACATAACATTGAAGAGAAATACTAAATTCAATCATAGACATCTAAATCCAAAACACATATTTAGCTGCCTGTTTGCACGTTCCCAATAATAAAATCATCAAACCAGCTTTAACAAAAAGGTATTAAATTCAGTCCAGACAATAAACGCTGCACATAAATAAATATATGCGAATGACCATACATACTGTAGCTATACGTCAAATCATTCCTTACTTCAAAGGACCATGTTTAATCCAAACATGTCTTGTAAGGGTGAAGAAGGAGTTAGGAGGGTTTGCCCTGCTTCTACTGTGCAATGAATTAGTAGCAGTGACAGGCCATTACATACCTGGAAGTGAAGGCTAATCAGACTGTCAGCAGAGCAGCAGGCCTTCTGAAATGATCGCCTCTGTTTTACCATTCAATGCTCCTCATCTGTACTAATGGTGTTGTCACAGTGCTGGCATTTTTACAGCTATCTATAGCATATTTCCAATGCAGACACTACAAGAAGGCATCAACAACTCGGGACTTGTAAGATTCTTGCATGAAAAGGGTAAAATTAAGCACGAGTAAAGGAAAAGCAGGAGCGTATCTTTCAAGTAACAGGGATTTTGCTTCAGCTAGAAACCTGAGGGGTATATTGCTGAGCCACATAGCATTATGATGGGATTAAAATGCACAGAATTTAATGCTTCTTGGCGTCCTGTCGAAGTGTGTACAGTCCACATGTAGAGGACAGATACAACTGCAAACACAGCATCCTGTTAACATCTCTATTAGAACATTTTTGTAGCATTATAATTTGCCTACATTGAATGCAAACAATAAGATCTCAATCAAACATATAACACAGTTGTAAATCTACACCTTTTGAGATTCTGCTGCTGCTGTTTTGGCATGCATCAATCCCTAAATTCCTTTTCACCTTTAAAACAAGCTCACTAACAAGACGTGTATATTTTCAATAAATCCACAAGTACACTTTTACGATTATTGTTACTCATCACTTCTTTATACAGTAGTACAAATAGGTTGTTTGGGACAAAATTAACAAGATTTTGGGTGGAATCTATTAGTATGATAGAAGAAGAAGAAAAAGAAATGAGGTCACAAATACTTTCACTGTAAGCCTAATAAGTTCCCCTGAGCAAAGTTTTCTTGACATCTAGATACTCTTTTTAAACTTCTCTTAATTAACAATTCTTTCAAATCCTGATACATTATTCATATTTTGCCATCACTCCATGGTATCAAATTTCATACTTCCGAAAGAAATCAATGAGCTCTTACAGTATACACAGTGAAGCTTGATTTATGTTTCCCCACTCTAGTGTTAAGCGAGTCCCCCGAGTTCACAACAAAACATTTTAACTACGTATTAAAAATAGGTTTTACTGCCTGGATTCTTGCTCACTGTTCTCCTGCTAGCCGGTCCCAGTGTGTAGCTGTCTAGCACATATTGCACCATTTATTTTCATTATACTTGGACACTGAGACTACTGCCTAAAACCAGCATCTCATCATATCTTCTTTCTTTGTTTTGCCCTCTAAAGCCCACAAAACATTGGTAATTTTATTCCATTCTCAACTTATGGTACCAAAACATTTTCTTTCTGAAGGTTTAATTTTAATATTTACAGCATAGGATTTTATGTGATGTTGAAGTCATCTAAGAAACAGCACCTTTGGAATGCCAAAGGAAAAAAAAACTGTCAAATCTTTGATTGCAGAAAGCTTTATTACTTTTGCAGTTGCTTGGAGCAGAGGGAAACAATGAACAAGACAGTCTTTGTCCTTGAATTGTTGTTCAGCCAAATATTAGTGAAAGTTTATACATTTGGTCTTTTATGATCAGTGCATGCATGAAACGAGCTGAACGACCAACAAATCTTGCATCTCACAATAAATAATTCATATCTCCCCGAGGCGTATATGTAATCCTGCATGCGAATGACTCCATGCACAGTTTGAATGAAGATTAAGCTTTTCCAGTCTTCTGCTTTCGTCCTGGAGAGCAGAGCCAAATCCAGAGAAATGGAGTAGTTAGAGGACCACTGAAATGCCAACTGTCAGGCTTTGTATTGGGGACGGTTGGCAGATGTGGACCAAGTGCCCCTTGTTTGTGCCAACCTGCCGACAGCCAACAACCATGAACTGGGATTCAAGAACGACAGCATACAATCACTCGCACAAACACAAGAACATCAACACAAACAATAAATAACATCCTGAATGTGGTCCTGCTGTGGTGTTACTATGCACAGTAGAATCTCAAGTAAGGATGGACTCTTCAGTAAACCTCTCCCATAAACAGTGACTATGTTTACATGGATTTGAGTAACCAGGTTATGACTAACCCCCTAACCCTATTTTTTTGATTGAAATCTACAGTAAGTTCCTTTATTTATATAAATTCTTTTAACAGTTACTTTAATCTTATTTTATGACAAACTCCGCAGTGTAACTTTTAAAATGTCCTTGTTTCCTAACTTCTGTTCTTGATCCTTTTACTCTTCTGCATCCTTAAATTTTAATGACCTTTTTAATGATTTTATAAATGTATTTTCTTTCTTTTTATAATTGTGTTTTCATCTGCTGTTTTAATGTCCTTGTGAAGCACTTTGAATCGCCTTGTTGTTGAAATGTGCTATATAAATAAACTAAAACTTAAACTATTAGAATATCACAATATTTTACAAGTTTTTAGTTTCCAAACAACAAAAAAAACTACAAATTTAGAGCCAAAGAAAAATTGATAGTCCTCTCATTGCTATACACCATCTTATAGAGAGTTTCCATTTCAGTTCATTTAACTTGCTTTAAGCTTATATTTGCACAAATGGGGAAGAACAGTCAGCAGATAAAGGAGTATTTGTCTGTTGTCTGGGGTTGTGATTATGGAGTGATTATGGACAGCAGTGAAAACTCAGTGAGCTAATCTGTTCTTATCTCTGTTCAAAATCCCTCTCTGCCCATGGCCCCAGTATTTGCCAATAAACTTCTGAGAGCTATGAATTTGTGATAGTACTGTCCCCAACAGTATCACGTATTCTAACAAAATGTGGATAGGACACATCTCTTTCTGGCCAGGACACGGTAAAAAAAGTGTAGTTTTGCATTTCAGATACTAAAGTTTCTGAGAGAAAATTCTACATCATCAACTTTTAGGCTTGGAACAAAACAGCCTCTGTCTGTACAGCCTTTTATCATCACTATAAAGTTGGAATCATCCCGATCGCCTCTCTGTCCTGCTATTAAGCAGATTTTTTACAACTTGGCACAGTGCAGCAGACCCCTTGTTGTTCATAAGACACATGAATTCACCAGAGGGACAGTTTGGAGCACATGCCAGTTTATTGGGTGAGCTTGGCGTCTCAGCACATGAAACAGTAATAAAAACCCATCTGTTATAAGACTGACGCTAAGCCAGTGCACCGGAGCTGAAGCTTGGCCTCTGGATTAGAGCTTGTGCTTGTGTTAAGATGCCAATGCTAATGATACCAATGCTGGTGATGAAAATACAAGAGAATGTTCTGAGGAAAACTCCACGCAGGACAAAACATACAACACACCGAACACACGGTGGTGGTCCATGTTGCACTCACAGGGTGTCAAGTTACACACCTACGACAATTTAGCAAGTGTTAAAGCTCAACGATGAACCTCCTCTCGTTTCCTTTTGAGGGGGACGGCAATGTATAATAATGTTGTCATGACAACAGGGAATAGTGATGGAACGAAGAAGCTGCACACACAAGCAAATGCAAAATTGATTGACTCTGCATAATGCACCCTGATGCTGTGCCCTGTCTTTGGGAATGCTGATGAACATGGGATGAGTCTCATCAGAGAACAACATACTGCAGGATCCTACACACTCTGGAAAACCCACTGTTTGACACATTAAAAAATGATTTTTTTCTTTAGCTGGCTCAGGGCAGGCGGAGCTCTATCGTTCTTTATATACTCCATATCACACAGTACACCTTTGGATTTAATATATTTACTAATCTTGTGATAATGTGTGACAGTAACAAAAGGCGTTTCCACACTACCTGGACTGATTTTCTGAATATTCTGACGGTGACGTCTGTTGGGGATGGATGCAAGGTGAGAGATATTGGATATGGGTGATCTGCAGCAGCATATATTCACAAGATTTACACCAAGTGACTGTGAGATGTGGAGTGGGCTGTAATGACCTCCATATACAGCAAATACATGGAGACAGTGAGGCAGTTCAGCATGTCAGTGTGGTAAAATGTTATCCAAATTCTCACATATCAGTGCTGCAGAAGGGCTTGCTTTATGGTTGCCAGCTGTGTAGGACAAGAAACATCATTCCCTGGGGAAATTTTCAAGTACAACCTTGGTTTTAGAAATCTATCGTTCCATTTTTCTTGAAATATGAAAGGACAAAATAAGTAAAAGTGACAAGAGAGCTCCCAAAATTGTTTCAAATAGCGACATGCTCCATCAAAAATGTACAAAGACGGACAGTCCTATAACTTGCAGGCCACTGTAGTCAAAACAAATAATCTCTCATAAAAAAAAAATCTCTGGACACCTGGCTTTATTATATTTACACAAAAGGCAGACTGATAAGGAATTTGCCACAGTAAATTACATTTTTTAAAAAAATTTAAATCACGGGCAACATACAATAAATTCTCCAATGTACATTATACGTTTTTCATAGGAGAGCTTGTTTTGACACAGAATTTGATACTGCATAAGACAGGATAATGCAGAGGCCCTAAAATGTTTCACAAATGGGGTGGCATGTCTCTTTACGGTTTCTTTTTCCTTGGCTGATCAAAACGCTGGTCACTTAGCTGGCTGGTAGCAAGCTGGAGTGAACTCTAGAAAACCAGACCCTGTAGTACTGATGAAAATTGGTAGAAGATTAAAAAGCAGTTGACTGCAATCTGTGCCCACTGTGCTGAAATGCCAAGGGCTGCTGAGAGTGGGAGCACAGACGATTGCATCACCTCCTGTGCAAAAAGCTTGCTCTAATGAGGGTGTATTAACATTGCACAGTTTAATAGAATAGATCTTGCTTGTCCAGCTCCCAACAGACTAGCAGGCATTGTGAGTCCACTGTGATGGCATTTATAATAAGTGATCACAAAGCTATTAGCTGCTGAGTCATTTCCTTACTAAGTGCATTTACTATCTAGAAGGAACCTTATGATAATGTTGTACATTATTTTTATGTAATCACACAATGGAGTTTTTACTAATCACAACTCATTTAACTGCTTCACACTCTCTGTAGCAAAAATATTTCAGCATCATTGCATTTACATATGATGCAGAAAACATTCATCACCACTGTGCCCTGATTTATCTTTATGTGTTGCATGTTTCTGTCAAGCCACATTAGCCTCAGGCGGCAGGCCGCAGACGGAAAGGTGGTTAATGTGCCGCACCTGCAGCTGCTGCCGGGATGCCAGTTGACATCTTCGCCTCTCAGCAGCAGCCAGTTAAAATTGTACCAAAAATGAACAGCAAAGATTTACTGAAGCGCGGAGACGTATGCAGTGAACCAGGAAATGGTGGCGAGGTTGTTGCCATCATGTAATTTTTCCTGAACAGTCAGCGAGATGACAGGTAGAGACAGAGGAGAGAGGCTGGCCAACAATCTGCCTGACTGGTGATGAATTCTGTGGACTGTGAAAACACTTTCCTTCTTTTGAGAACTAGTGTCATGGTGTAATGTTTGTGAAGGGTCTTGTCTGGGCAAATAACGTTGCATAGGTTAAGTGCTACAAAAGTCGGGTTTGACACTTTCTGGTCTGGTGGTTTGGTAGCTGTGCTGTGGGATGCTTTAACTACATAACAACCTCTGTGTTTCATTTAATTTAAAAAAAATGTTGTACAATTCTTTTCGCTGCTGAACATTCTGCAGTTTTCTCCTTCATTTGACTCCCAAGAGGGACAGTTTTCTCTGAGTGTAAGCTCAGCACGTCTTCATCAGGGTATGGAAACATTTGACTCACAAAATAGCTTTGCTTTTGAAAGCAGAACCATCTACAGTACATGCTAAAAAGCCTGCCCATTGCCAACAGAGTGACAGAGGAGGAGACATCTTCGAACTTACAGAGCCTTGTAGTTAAGGTATTGTGTAAAGGAACGAGAAACTGTATGAGCAAACAAAAATGACTGAGCATGTTAGCGGTTGCACCTACAGTTGGAAACCTCACCTTGTGTATTAATGCTCCTGTTATATAGCTCCCAAAGCTTGGAGCTTGGTTTAATATGCATGAACTGCTGAACAGATCCCTAAACTCTCAAGAGCTGAAACTGTTATTAGGCCTGGTAAACAGAGCACTGACAAAACACACCCCGTGTTATACACATGCTGTCATTCTCTCAAACTCTCTAGAATAGCAATACAAGTTAGAATATATTTAGTTGAAGAAGCAGCAGAGCAGATGAGGTGACCACAAACGGTGCTAAGAAACAAATACAATGATTCTGATGTGAAAAATAAGGTCCAACAATGGATAAAAGGTGTAAGATACATGGATCAACCATGTTGTTAAAACTACTAAAGATGATTAGAATTGATTGTCTTGTGACAATGGCAGCTGTCAGGCAGTGGGGTGTAGTAGACAGTAAGTGAATGGTCCGTTCTAAAAGTTGATGTGTAGAAAGCAGGAAAAACCGATCAAGTGGAAGGATCTGAGCAACTCTGAGACGGGCCAATTGTGATAGCATCTCTAAAAGGGCAGGTCTTGTGGGATGACTCTAGCATGCAGTAGTTAGAATCTTGCAAAAGTGATCCGGTGAAGCAACGACAGGGTCATAGTCACAGAGGCCTCGCTGGGAGAGCGAAGGCTAGCCTGTGTAGTTTGAGCCCACAGTAGAGTTACTGTTGCACAAACTGATGAATTCCTTCATGCTGGCTATCATAGAAAGATTTCAGAATACCCGGTGCATCGCCAGTTGCTGTGTATAGGGTTGTATGGCTGCAGACCAGTCAGAGTATCCCTGTTGTCTACCAATGAGAATACCATCAATCGACTCAATGGACTAAACCTTCACAATGTAAGAAAACTTTACTTTGGAAGAAGATGGCAACAGGATGCACCATGGGAAGACAGCGCTGGCTGGGAGGCGAATATTAGGATCGGTTCGTATAGTAACGTCTGACAG
Organism: Amphiprion ocellaris; assembly: GCF_022539595.1. Classification (NCBI taxonomy): domain Eukaryota; kingdom Metazoa; phylum Chordata; class Actinopteri; family Pomacentridae; genus Amphiprion; species Amphiprion ocellaris. The sequence continues at coordinate 22,069,387 of NC_072770.1, read as the reverse complement.
GGGGGACACGCTGGGCGAATTCACGAGACGAAATCCGATCATGCGACATTGTCCGACGGGGGAGGGGAGGAGAATATTTGGATCTCAAAATTAATATCCGGATACCACCGTCGGGACCGAATAATCGGATATTCGGGTCCAGCCCTACTGCAAACATTGTTCAGGAATGATTTGAGGAGCATGAACAAGTCTTGACTTGGCCTTCAAATTTATCAGATCTCAATCTGATGGAGCATCTGTGAGAAGTACTTGAAAAATAAGTTTGATCTATAGAACATCCACCTCCCAACTTACAGGACTTAAAGGACCTACTACAAACATTGTGGTGCCTGATACCACAGAACACCTTTAAAGGTCTGTGGCATTGATGCGTAAATGGGTCAGACAGGTTTTGGCAGGAACAGGTGGACCTACACAGTATTGGGCAGGTGGTTTTAATGTTGTGGTCCACTGGTATATATTTTACACGTTGGCACAGTTCTTAGCCCTTCACAGGTTACACTCTAGCAACCAAAGACCAGCAGAATTGATTGGTAGCTTAGCGGATCAGCAATCAGTTGTCATACAATACACAAGCTGCAATTATTCATTTAATGTATATGATATTGCTGAAGCTGTATCATTGAATAAGTACTATTAAAAAAAGGAGACTTGACAAGTCTACCTAAGTAAATGGATAGTTTTAGGAAAACAGATTTTATAAAAAAAACAAACTGCCAATTCCTTTGTACCCCAGAATATTAAACAGTGATGTTTGTTTTAGTAATTCAAGTGAAAAGTGCTTGAGTTTTGTCTTTACATACCACTAGTCACATCACACTAGAGCGAGATGCACAGAATAATTGCATTTAAAAACATGCATTTAAATGTAACAAAATGATACAATCACATAATTTGTCATATTGAGAGCATCTATTGTGCACTACATTCTCTGCTGATTGCATCAATTTGCTCAGAGACGGAAACGCACTCCTCTGCTATCTAAAAGCAGCAGGTAAAAGGAGCAGCTGAATGTGTCAAAGAGAACTCAATAAATAATGGATGTCATGAAGCTTCTATGGAAGCTGTCGGCTTTGAAATCCACTCCCTGGTTGAGTCACACTCCCAGTTCGCTCCCTTCATTTTACATTTAACGGGCCCTCTGCTGTATAACAATCATCCCAAACACACACACACGTACCTCATCTCTGGCTGGGGCTGTCTGAGGCAGTTAGTGCTGGGGAGGTGCTGAGCTCAAAGCTACCAGGCAGGTGTTGTGTCCATCTTAGGGGCTCCTGTCTGCATACATCAGCTTCAATTTCACCCTCAGTTCTTGGGGCTTGAGAGCCTGCTTGATACACACAGTAAGAGAGTAGAAAACAGCATCAGCTAAAAGGAAAAATAAGCAGCTGTATGAACCTCTCTTGGACCAAGTGCACAATGAAAATTGTAGGGTTTCTCTAAAACCTCAGAGGTTAACCGGTTTTCTTTTGCCGAAGTGAAGGGATCTCTGAGCTCCTCAAATGGTGCTGTCTGTTGATGCTCATATGTGGTTGGAGAGAGCTTTTAGCTGTAAATGTCCCAAATGTCTGAACCTCAATTTATTTTCCATTTCTGCTGACAACAACAGAAGACAGAAGGTGCCCTGGTATTAAATACCTCATTAAATTCAAAGCAAACAAATTGATTTTATGTCCCCAAATGACTCCAATAGAACTCTTATAAGCCCAAATGATCGAAAATAACTGTTTAAATGTGCTCAGACTTTAATTTGAAAAAAATTCATCTTTTTTTTTTCCCCCCACAGAAAATCTAAAATGCATGCTGTGAGCTCCACATGTCAGGCTCTTGCACAGATGGATCAAAGTTAGCAGGATAAACGGCTCCCCTTGCCTTTGATAATAATTAATTACACACTCAAGCAAAAACAAATGCATATGCAGGTGCCAGACTAAATGTGAAGGGATTGTATCTCTCCCACTAACACCCAGAGATATACAGTGCACTTTTAACATCATATCATTATTTTTCTAACACTGTTTGCTTGTTAATGTAAAAAGAACAAAGAAATGTCTTTAAAGATCGGATATAAAGTCTTAGTCCATCTTAAAGAGAAAAACTGAATATGAATTATATAAAGGACATGCTACGTATGCTCATTGTGCATTTGTTGAAAATGTACGCATTTATTTGCAGAGACAAGGAAACAGCAGAGAATATTCTTCTTGTCTTCAATATGAGACCAATGTCCTTCAGCTATAATGTGACTCATCTGGCTGCCAAACTGGAAAAAGAAAGAACACTGGCAAAAGGCCAATTGTCTTTTTACTGAGCCCAGACCGTGTTTGTACTGTCAGCTTTGGACAGCTCAACAGACTCACATGCCACCTCTGTATCATGAGAAGGTGAATCTAAAAATACATATATGTTCAGAAATACTGATAACACAGAGTTTAAATTTTGATCACTGTAGCTTTACTCTCGGTTATAAGATGACAACTGCAAAAATCAAGCTTTGCTGTAGTGCAAAAACAATTACAATTAAAATGCAAAAACAGAATTTCTATCTCGGTGACCATTAGACCCCATGAATAAACAATTGAGACAGTAATAATACTGCCATATCTACTGCTACTGTAAGTAAGGTGGCAGTTTAATTGAAGCAGCAGATTTTCCCCTTATACAGTAGTTGTTTTGGGATTACGGTTTAACTTTCCTTTACAGTTCTAGACTTGCATACATACACATACACACATATATATATACACGTATGTATACACACACACACACACACACACACACACACACACACACACACACACACACGGTTTACATTCATTCAGCAGCAGCAGCTATCTATAGATATATAAATATCTATCTATAGATATATAGCTATAGATAGATATTTATATATCTATAGATAGATATCTATATCTACATAAATATAGATATCTATCTATAGATATAGATATCTATAGCTATAGATAGATATAGATATCTATAGATAGATATAGATATCTATATCTATAGATAGACAGATAGACACAGTTAACACAGTTAAGTCTAGAACTATAAAGGAAGGTTTAACTGTGTAATTCCACAACAACTGCTGTGTGTGTCTATGCACATCTATCTATCTATCTATCTATCTATCTATCTATCTATCTATCTATCTATCTATCATTATAGAAAATAACTTCTTTTCCTTTTTGCTCAGTTTCATGAGAAGCTGAACAGATCCTAACCTGTAGCTGAAATCAGCAAGTTACAAAATCTCCATATGAGCACTCCCAAAGCCTTTGTAATTAGCACGTCTCCTTTGTTCAGTCAGTGGAAAAACTGGAGTGCAAAAAATGACAGAGTTTTTTTTTTCCTATTTTTATGCTGGCCCCTAAAGGCAAAGCACAAAGAGAGTGAAAGCAACATTATGGGAAACAAAAATGAAACAAATGTGGAAAACCACTGCAAAAAGGAAACTCCTAACCCTTTCTTCAGTTTAATCTAATCTGTTTAAATCGAACCCTATCCAGCACCAAATCACAATGCAAGTCATCTCAGGGAACTTCACATAGTGAGGCCAAGATTGTACAATACTACAAAGATAAACCCAGCGATTTCCTGAGTATCACATAGTGATAGTGGGGATCATTTTTAGCATACAATTCTGAGAGTAGCATTGTTTTTCTTATTTAGTTTAAAGCTGGAGTGTTGGACTTTTACATATAAATAAACAGCCTTTATTTTCAAGTTCGGACTAAACAGGTTCACACAATACTGATTAAGACTGTCAGTGCTGTGTAATTGTATCTCATAGTATGGAGAAGTATAAAATGATGAATTGACCTTTCCTTCCACTATCTGCGTACTACCATTTCCTGAACTATGGGAAACAAGAACAACCTCCACGCTTGTAATCTACTATTACAGAAAGTGTCAAGTTTTAACGAAGACTTGGATTGTTCAGTATCATGGAAAAACAAAGACTGAAGAACCCAAAATGCAGACATGGAGCAAGCTTTAATCTTTAGCTGATAAAATACAACAGCCCAGATTAAACAAAAGCACAGGGTGCAGGCAAGCATAAACCAAAGATCTAAAATGAACAAAAACATGGAATGAACAAAAGCAAGAAACAATGAAACACAAAAGACTCACGAGGTGTATGTATACACACTAGGGCAAGAAAGACAATCACACACAGGTGGAGTGCATTAGAATGTGGCAGGTAATCACACAGACAGGAAAGCAGAAAATGACTAGGAAATGTAAAGACATCTGAGACAGAGGGTAAGTACAAACACACAACAGAAAATGCCAAAAATAAAACAGGAAATAAATAAAACAATAACTAAAAGCGACAGTTTGGTAAGATAACCTTGCTATATTTTTCAGTGAATTATTTATTTTTAACCACAATGCTTGTGTGACTGCATAAAAATGTCCCACCAAAACAATTTCACTATCAGTACAATCAGTGTTGCGAAATATAAACAAGCCAGAACATTTTCCCCCTACATAGCAGAATAATAATGACTTGTAGTCAGACCATTCTGCACAGCACTGGGTCAGCATCAGAGAATACTCTGAGCAATGGTCCATGTCCAGAGGGACATTTTTATACATTTTCTCAACATCACATACTTGATAGGTGTGTCACTAGCGGGCCACTGGGTGGTGTGATGACAGGTGCTTACCTTCACCAGAAACCAGTCGGCTTTAAATGTCAGGCCAACATGGTGACTCACTGGCGAACTTTGTCTTTTAAAACAGTTCTACAAAATGTGTTTCTAGAAATAGCTGAGGCAAGAAATAAGCTTTTAAGTTGCTGAATCTATTTTTTTTTTTTTTTTTTTTAAATTTTATTTATTTGATCCATGGGACAGCGCACAAACAACATTAACCCCGTGGGGAGAGATGCATTATGCCAGGTTATAGCACAAGTGCTAATTTCCACCTGTAGTCCCAGAGCAGGCCAAAGATGTGTTGGGTTACATCAATGTTAAAAGAAAAAAGACACAAGATTAAACATTTCAAACATTAAACACAAATAATTCATAAGATCAAACTCCAAAGCCTCTACAAAAAAGTGCTGACACCAAAGCACCTTCAAAATCATCATTAATGGGTAATGGGTTAATGGGTCTATTTTTGTTTTAGTTTAACAAATGTTACAGTATGTGTCCACAGGCTCCACCACTTTAATGCTTTTCATTGACTGTCTATGTGAAATGCCCCACAACGCATTCTGGTAATGTTGTTTTGCATTACAAGCGAAGGAACGTCACGTCGGCCGCGAGCTGCCCGCAGCTCATTTGCATAAATTTGAGGCGTCATCGACTTTACCGAGCGGACACCTTGCGAAACTTTCAGAAAACCTCTAAACTACTCGTTGTTAAACTAAAATGGACACATTCAGCAGCTACATAGCTTATTTATCACCTTAAATGTTTTCAGAGACACACGTTTTGGTAATAAAAGAAAAAGTGTGTTAGTGAGCTGCCTTGCTGGTCCGACACCTGTACAAAACTGAAGGTAAGCGTCTGTCGTCACACCATTTAGTGGGACGGAACTCAAATACGCTTGAGCTGTTTCGGTCCTACTCCTTTGACTTTATTTATGAGGGGAAAATTTGTCTGGCAGCCATTACACATACATACACAAACACAACGGGCCTACAATATGTGAAACGTTGAACATTTAACAGATACATGAAACATAAAAACACGTTCCCAAACCTGCCACTGAAGCTCCACAAAGACGCAGCAATGTATCTCCACAGTGTAAAACAGTTGAGGATACAGGCTGCTGTTGGGATATTCTGAACAGGTTTCAAATTAGAAGCCGGAAAACAAAATCACAACAACCTCGTGAGATCCCTCCGCCTAATTAACTCCCGGTGTGAGCCGCTGCACCTGCTTCTCCCTCCGCCTGCGCCGCATCACCTCCTCACGCACCGCCGCGCGGAGCGTCAGCGCTTCTCCCCCTCCAGCTCCAGCTGCATGTCTGCGAGGGCTGCTCAGCGCCGGTGGGGAAACATATCGATTATCGATGCCCTCCACCTAACGTGACAAATTTTCATACAGTTGCTTGAAATACCTGCCGAAGCCATGGGGCCGTTTGGAGTGATAATAGGGATTTTACAGTACGCGGGACTTTACATTCAACTTAACGCGGCTCTCAACGACGGACACGGAGAGGTGGATAATCACATCTCTGGAAATGGTAAGTTGTTTTATGTCTGTCGGAGGAAGCTCGACTGGAAGGTGGAGAGCTTAATATTATTGCACTGAGTGTTGCGATGAAGTGTCTGGGTGGGGTTCAGTGAACAGGGATTGTTCCTGGTTTAATTTTTTCTGCATTTTTTTTTTGTTCTGAACGTGGACATGTTGACTAATTTTGCAGCCCTATTTGTTTTTACTGACGAGTTGAAACACGTTTGATTATTAAATCCAACTTAATTATCACACTTTATTAATGTTTTACTGTATCTGCGCCAAACTGGTTGAATAGGGTGAAACATCAAATCACTGAATACTAAAGACCACTTTTATAACTCATTAAGAGGCTCCACATCCCACTTTCAAAGCGTGCATTCAAATTCATCACAACCTATTTGGGCTGACAAAAGCAGGTGCAGCATAAAAGGCTTTTGTGCCTATTGAGCTATTTCATCAACTGCAGACCAACGTGTCCTAAAAATTGTTGTGTGTCTAATTATTTCTGCATGGAAAATACCTCTGGAGTATGTGATTTTAATGACAGTATAAAACATGCAGGTTTCCTTGGAAATATTGGAAGAAGTGAGACTAGCCTTACAATAACATCAACTAAACACAAGAGTTTATGCATTAAGGGCCACCCAATAATCTGCATGGTCTTTTTATAAAAAATAGTCAATTGATGCACCTATATGGGATGAGGAATTTGAATGTAATTGCATTGTATGCAACCTTAAGAGTCATAACATTGGATCCATTCAGCAACTTACAAACAAATCTTTTGTCTAATCTTACTTTACACAAACCTGACATAAGTCTTTCCCCAAGGCTTAGCTTTGCATACAGTACAACAAAAAAATCACCCCTGAAAACCATTTTTTTCAGGCATTGAATTGCTGGTTTTATAGGGTTTTTTTCAGTTTAATGCATTACTTACAGAAATCTCCTCATCAAGCCATGGATTTAAACCTCCAACCTTTGAGACATTACTCCAGTCTGATATGAGGCTCCCAGAATCCTAATAATCTATATATATTTATTTGTTTGTTTAATTCTGCATTAATTTGGATGTTGATGGCAGAGAGTGATCTATACAAACCAGAGGGAAGAGGAAAGGGGATAATATTCAATGTCAGACTGGGACAGTTGCAGTAGATGGTACAGTATGTGTCTGAGACACACTACAGGACTGTAGAAATGTGCAAAATGTGTTTAATTTTAAGACACGTTCTACAGAATTAAGGAAGCAGAAATCTAGTCTCTGAGAACTCTGCATTAAATTAAACTATACTTAGTATGGCATCTCGGTAAAATAGTGTGTTTGACGCTGAACATGGGTTCAGTTCAGTTATGTGAAGGTTTACCCAAATGTGCACAAGCCCAACAGTGCAGTATTTCAACTATCAAATTCACAACCAGAGTAATTAACTGTTATTTAGTCTGATGTATAAGAAAATGGAAACTGCTGCATTATTGTTAGCGGAAGTGAACCATAAGAACAAAAAAAAAGCACAAGGACAGGCATGTTCTGGAGACAAATTACTGCTCATGTAGGCACCCAAAGGAGAAAGGGGGACTTGTGCTGTTCTATGTGTTTTTTAATGGAGGTGGGTAGAAGCTTGAGATGCGGTGTTACTGTTCTGAAGCACCTTCTCCATATTTCATATTTACAGCCGGGTGCCTCCTGTTGAAACAAAATAGAAAAACAGAGCTTGAGTTTGCAAGAGTTCAGTGTTCCTCAGGGCTCGGTGCTTCAGACTGCACCACTTCTGCTGTTGAATTTTCTAGAGATCCAAGTGTGTTTGCTATTATTAGGTAGATTTATTAGTAGCTGATGCTAAATTGCCTTGTATTATATGGGTTGCTTAGTGTCATTCACCACTGATTTACCTCCCTCTGAAGAAGAATTTGATCATAAAAATAGTGTGTGAAATCTGCAGTAAAATTGCATTTTCTTTTAATTAATTGACTCCCACATATAGAACAATGATAGGCAGTAGTAATAGCTTTAAAAATGAATGACTAACACCAGGATGATTCAGATCCAGTTACACAAGAGTAAAGCCTGCTTTGAATTCAAATGTAGAAAATCTCTTTTCTAGACTGCAGAGAATTTTGCAGTATAAATCTTATATTTTCACCACACAGTTTCATGTTTCTGGGTGATTCCATCCTTCAATAAATACATTTGGAAACTTTATAATAACTAGATTTGTCTTCCTAAACAGCTTTTATTTTCATCTAGGATTAACTTCATATGCTGTTAAATTATTTAAATGTGGAATTCCTCTTTTTGAAATTCTGTTATTTCTATCAGTATCAGTTTTCTAAACATAATTGGCATTTTTACCCACCAGCAATTTTGCCGCTTTTCTCCTGCAGCTCCAAACATAGATTTAACGTTATCTAATTAAACTGTGATAACCACTGCATTGTCTCACCAGCTGTCCCTTGAGCTGGCTCTGCTTAGCAAGTTAGCTTTAGTTCGATCATTCTAAATGAGTGCGGTGTGCAGTGGCTCCGAATGGATTGACTGTCTTGGACAGGTTAGAAAATCAATTAGTAACATTTCTTCCACAGGGAGTTAATTAAAATTGGCTGTAATTGTTGTGTTCTCTTTCCCACTCTGTGTGTCAGGATGGCCATGAAGAAGAAATGCCTTAGGGTGCTTAGCAAGAATGAAAAACTAGTCTCAGAAAGCAAACTAAAAACGTTGTATTTTCACTCTGGCACCAGAAAAGAGAGTTGTGGCATCCTTTGTGGTTAAGCAATTCTCAGGAGATTTTTTTTTAAAAATCATGCTCTTTGATAAATTGCCCAAGCAGAGGGGAGCTGAGCCTTCATGCAGAGCAGAGAGGCTGGATGCACTGTTCTGGAGAGTGCTTGTTAGATTCAGCCCTGACTCATTTGTTTCAGATAAGTGCATCTGGCCCCTTCACCACAGTTTCCACTTGAGCTGAAGTGTAGATCGAATCACCTGCGACACAAAATTATATGAAGACAGACGGCCCTGTTAGATGGATCAGCAGCTTCACCTCATTGTTTGCCACATGCATCAGAGTATGACTCTTACCTGCCACAAGTGCATGGAGGTCAAGTCTCAGCGTTGAAGACAGAAAAGGACGCTAAGACTAAGTGTTGTTTGTGCACGTGTGAGCTTTCATCCTTGGAGGAACAGAAAACGCAAAGTGATGATGATGGTTTCATCATCTGTAGGGAACCCTACAATTCCAGCGTAAGACCTTGCAATGTTAGTGCTCTTTGGCAGCGTTCATCCTGTTATCCATTGTGAGCGTAGCACTTTCACAGTGTGGGGGCGTGTACCAATTCATTAGGCTTCCAAAGTGTCTGGGATCCTCTGCCAGGCCTCTGCTTGGTGTCCTCTTAATGAGGACGGCCAGCCCAGGCAGTTTGCATTGGCTTTCAATTTAATGGAGCTCTGACAGTGTAAAAGTGTGGAGGGGGGCAACAGATTGTACAGTCATGCTGTCACAGCAGAGGGTGCTGGCGGAAGCTCGGTAGGAAAGAGAAGAACAGCGAAGAACGGTTAAAACAAAGCATTTCTTGAGAGGATGCACAATATAGGACTAAGGTTATCATGTCACGACTTGAAGGGATGACTGCTTTCCAGTAAAACAGAAATCTCCAGAGATTCTGTAGTGTGATGTACTATAAAAAGGATTTCATCTCGTTTGACTCTTTAAAAAGCAACATGACCACAACTACTGCAGGTATAGTGAATTTTTCACTGTTGATGAATCCACTGATTATTTTCCCCAATAACTGATGATCAGCTAGACAACAAAGATTGTCCAATACTCACATATTAGAAGCTGATGCTTTTTTGGGTGTTTTTTGGCTAAAAAATTAAAAGATGAATTGATTGGTAAAGTTGTTGCAGATTTGTTTACAACAGGATGAGCTCTTGAAATTTGTTCTGAATCACCAGAGAGAAGGAAAAAAAGCATGTTTTTGTTAAAGGAGAATGTTTTTTGAAAACTAAAGTCACCAGCGCTTGGAAAGCTGAGAACATCGACTTTACATAAAGATGGACAGATGGACAGAAAGATGAGTTTATCCATAGTTTTCCCGAACAGCGATTTTAAAGCTCAGTGTGGTGGATTGGGCTTCCCTCTTCTTGCCAGTGCCTGACTCTTCCTAATTCCAAAAATGAGTAAAGAGATAGAGTATGGATGGAGCTCAGCTTTAAAGGCCATAGACTGGCTTTTAAAGGCATCATTTAAATCGGCCACTTCCTTAGTTATGCATAACTTTAAGCCTTAATACATTTAAATAAATGACATAGATAAAACAAGAAAGCACTCAGAGAACGCAGTACTCCGCCACGGCTGCTCAGTCTTTGTATCATTTCTAAGAGGTGAAATCTTTAATAAAAAATTACCTTGTGCTGAGCACAGGCGTGTGTTATATATGTGTACGTTATGTACAGATACCGAATCTTGCGTGACCTAAATATGTAGCAGGCGGCAGGAATTGATGGGACTCTGAAACACCTCCACAGTTTCTTGTATGATTTCCGATGGATTAGTCCTGGTGGATTTGTAGTAGGATTGCATTCATGTGATTGTCAGCAGGCAGCTGACGCAATGTTCACTTGTTGTCATAGTTACAGTGATGCTGTGCCTCTATCTTGCAGTGGGAAATCCTTAACAAATCCATTCATCCAGACTATAAGCAGCATCACAGCCAAAATCTAATGAGGTGGTCCTTGTGTCATTTCTGACCTTCCCTGAAAATTTCATCCAAAGTCGTTGGTCCATTTGTGAGTAATGTTGTGCACGGACAGATGGATTCACGTGCACCGATTGTCACATAACTCCGCTGCATTCCTTGACGGAATAACAGCACTCATTGAGATGTCCTAAATGGGTAAATTAGCTATAGAGACCAAAACACTTTCTGTATTAGGTTGGAAATGTGCTTATTTCTGGTGTAAAGTTGAGCATTATAACATGGGGGTCTATGGGGATTCACTCGTTTTTGAAGGTAGCCTCAAATGGACAGTTAAGGAACTGCAATTTTTGACATTTCTGTTTTGATGTCATATTTCAACCCCTAAGGTTGCTACTTGGGAGAAAACTCTTCTTAAACTGTCACATGTAGCAGTAAGCCTGAGAGATTTGTCAGTGTGTGGGCCCTATCTCTATACTAATATGGCACACTGTGGACTGAGAGACCTTCGACATTTAAGGTACGAAAAACAAAACATTTTTTAATTGAGAGGATTGGCAACATATTGTACATTTGTGGTAATTGTATAAGGTGAATTGAAATACTCTATGTTAACAATACATGCCATATATCATCCTTGAATGTCACTCCAGCTGAAATGAAAATGCATAATTTTAAATTCAGTTTGTAGCTTAGTTCTTTGAAACTAAGACTGGACACATCGCACCAAGCAGGGAGTTCCTGCACTCATCTGTTCCATTTCAAGGAAAACACAAACACCATCACTTAAATGTTCTCAAGGGCAGCATAGTCGAACAGAACATAATGTTGTCTTTCATCACTGGAGAGTCCAGATGGAGTACAGTGTGCAATCTCGTAAGTGCCTCAAGGCCTGGTATGTGTTGTCAACAACACGTGCGACTTCATGCCGCCACATACTGGGAGAAAACACAGAAATAGCCTCTGAGTCTTATGTCCCAAGGGCTATGAAAAATTCACTCCGCAGGCCCAAAGTCTCGGTGGCAACAGGCAGACAGCTGCTTGCTTGATTACCGTCTCCATTCTTATTTCATTATTTTTACCTTCCACCTTGAATTCAGGCTGAAGGTCTCGCTGCAAACGATTATTTCCCCAAGGAGACTTCTGTCTGTTTGCCCTGCCGCTGATTCTGAACCAAATGCAGTATTATTGACTTTCTGGCAAACTCCCAGACTGCTTATTTTTGTTTATCAGCATTTTTTCCGCATTTGATTACTAGCTGCCACCTGTACAGCAACTGATCTGTACAGAAATCTTTTGACACAGTAATTCAAGCTGATAGTAGTATCAGAGTGTTTGATTAAACTGTGACTGTGACTTAATCTGCCTGCTAAATAATATATTCTTTTTATTGGCATTGAAAAAAACAACAACCCTTAAGTACTTAAAACATGTTTCTAAACCAAAATGTTGTAATCCATAATGGTTTTTCCACAATAGAACTCTCACTAGTTAGATTCCTTGCATGCAGGATTAAAGGTTTTTAAGATCAAGATAAATATCTGCAGCATGCAGGTCTCTTTATTGCAGCGGCTTCTTGTTGTTTCTTTCACTGTTCCCTTGGGGCTTCCCTGATTATTAAACCCATTCATCAAATTAGTGAAATACCTTCTCTCAGAAGGATTCCGTTCGCAGGCTATTTACATTCACCTTGGTGGAAGTTATGATGTTAAGCTGGATTTTTATGTCTTGGTATTTACAGTTTTTTTCTTCTCAATGAATCATTTCTTCTCCTCGGTGCCCTACGGATGTGACTCAAATGGAGGCATTGACTTAATGAACCCGATTTTACTAGCTGTCCCCGATAGGCAGCACCTTTTCAAGTGAAAAATGTTTGCACTTAACTTAGAGGAGGATTTCTACAATTCATCCAGCTACCGGGGCATCGTTTCAAATACCCCTCTGCGGGAACGGGCTTCGATATAAAAGCAGGCCTGGAATTTGACTCAAAGCAGCCGAGTCGAGTTGTCTCAGACATAGCCTGCAGGGCATCTATATATAACTAAGTTTGTTAAGTTTAGAATTTCATAACGATGGAGAGTGATAAATGGACCAACCTGAACACAGAACCCAAGGGAAGTCAAGCTAGTTGCATGACTTCCCGTTTTTACTGCTTTTTTTTTTTTCAACTGTGGGCAACACAGTCGGCTCTCTGTCTCTCCTGAATAAACAAATAATACAGTACAATGGATGAAACTGTTAAAACACAGGATTTACTTTCAGTTTCAGTAAGACTATAACTATATTTCCATTTAGTCTGAAGATAATATTACCCTATTTATTTCTAGTTTGTACAGTTTCCCCCTTCGCCAGCCAGCCAGTGCATGGAAACCTACAACTCTAGTCTCCTGAATTTGAATTTCATACCAGCCTAGCTATTGCTTTCCATACTTAGAGTAATAATCCTCTGATCCCGTCTTCTGCTGCTGGCGTGACTGCCATCAATCAACTCTGTAGTACTTTCAACAGTTTTTTTCTCCCAAAGTCTCTCCTGACCACCGTCTTTTTTCCCCCTCACCATGTTCCGGATTGCAAAATGTCCTTTTTTAATACTTTCTGACTTTCACTCCTCAGCTTACAGTATTTATAATCCCTCAAAAGTTTGACTTGACAGTTTGTACCTATGTTAAAATTTTGCACGTTTGCTGTTGTGCAAACGAGGTTCAATATGATTAACAACATGGCAGCACAGGTAATAGTAGATATGTTGGTCTTTCCAGGTGCTCTGGTGTTGTATACTGAATTACTTAGGCACAGTAAATGTGTGTAAATCTGTGAGTTAAGATGTAAAGGCTCCATGTTGTTGTTTTTGAGCAACATTTGCTGATAACTGTCCACCTGTTTTAGGTAATTATTTAGCCTTTTTTTTTGACTGAAACTGCTTTGTAAATTGGTTTGTTTGTAATGTGTCATTTCTTCTTGGAAAGTGTTGAGAGATGGAGTAACACTGCTGGTTTTGGTGTTTTCATGTGATGCGTTGTCAGTAAGATGAATATAGAATAACATAAGCCTCATCCTTTAGTGGTTTGGCAAAGAAAGCAGAAGCCTCCAGAGGTGGTGACAGACTTACACTGCGAGCTTCTCTCCCTCTTGCTTACACAAGCACAGACGCATGGACAAGGAAAGATACGGGTGTCACACTTGCTTCTCATCCATGCTAATGAGCCCTCTGTAATTTAGTCATCCTCAAACAGCTCAAGCTCCCCACACAGCAGAGATGGAAAGGAGAGAGAGGATCGATGGATTGACCTCACACTGGCACTCGGGCTGGATTTATCATTTTGCCTGGGACCTGAAGTAAAAAAAATATTTACTATTAACAGAAAAGAGTGGTCTCTTCTGGGCTTAAGCAACGTATTTGCATTTGTTTATATTTTTTTGTCCTCTTCCACATTGTTTTCTTTCATTATTTTCTCAGCTTTTCATTTTTAATGAGTCTTTGGTGGATAGCGAGCAGCCGCCTCTGTGTTCTCATGGCCTCACTTCTATCATTGCTCTCTGAGCAATATAATGAAAAATGCCAGGGAGGACCATTTTAAAAATGCATGTACTGTACTTGCATCTTCAAATAAGGGCCCCCTGCCTCTGCTTGAGGATGGTTCTGACAGTACTGCTTTTATGAAAATCTATACTTGGACAAGGCCAAGCCAAGCAAACTCATTCTTTGCCAGCTACTGTGTATAGCATTATAAATGAGACAACCCAGTGTGCTTAAGATTTCCCTGGAAGTCAATATTCACTTCAGAGGTACATGGTTTTATTCTTTTCTCAGCCAGTTTGGGGCCCTGAAAATTCACCGATGGAGTCAGCTTTTGTGTTGATTTAGCATTCTACCGAGGTTATAGAATTGATTTTTGGTGACGCTACTGTGATTAAAGTCAGGAAACAGTTGGGTGTCTGCTGAGGAGGCTTGTTAGGGCCTGACATCGGCACACACAGCAGCAGACAGACAAGTTGTTTTTCCACAGGCAGCTTAAGGAGGGCACCTGCATAGCAAACTGAAAGGCAATTTGACAACTGTCAGATGGATAATCAAACCTTGTGAAGGGGGCTAAGGTTAAGAAAGGACACACACCAACACACCCTATTTAGAGGTGAGAGAAAATTACACGCGTATGGATCATGCTCTTGGCATGTATGAAAATGCTGAGCAAGGTTGGTTCTGAGAAAAACCTTCTTTCAAAGTCACTTAGGTCGACAGAACAGACTTCAGTGACTTTGAAAAATGGTTAATTTTTGGGCCACGGATGGCAGGAGCTTCATTCACAGTTGAAACAGTGACTTAAGTGACCATTGTAGTTAAATATGTGGAAAACACTGTAAATATGATTGTGTTATTGTTGTTAGCAGAACACATTTGATGACTGTAATTCTTGTGAATTAGTCTGACATGGAACACAGAATAGCAGCTCTTCCTCAGGTGGCTGAGAATGTCAATGCAGGATATGAACACACTGTGTTAATGGTGAAAAAATACCACCACTGATCTATAGAGGTGTGGAAGAAAGTGATGTAGAAAATGATATCATTCTCAACAAATGGGTTAATGCATGTGTGTCATAGACCAAGATAATGGTACAGGAAGCCCGAATGCTTTACTCCTCAGTAAGGGGATCCGGCTACTCTGTTATACTGTGTTGGGCGATTTCATCGTGTGGTTTGGGTCAACTTGACTCCTTAAAGTGTCCCTGCAAATCAATCTAAAGTTCTCAGTGATCACCTTTATCCTGTGATGAAACATTTCCATCCTGATAGGAGTGGTCTCCTTCAGGATGACAATGCCCCCATGCCCAGAACACGAGGGGTAACTGAATGGTTTGATGAGTGAAAATGGCTTTCACAGTCACCAGATTTCAACCAAGCTAAAAACCTCTTGGAGATTTTGTGTTAGACAGCAATCTCGATCATCAAAACACCAAATGAGGGAATATGTTTTGAAAGGATGGTGTTCATGCCTTCAGTAGAGTTCTGGTTTGTCGATCAATTTGGAGGAACATTTGGGATAGCAAGGCTCATCATTTTGGTCAAAAAGAGTAATTAAATAGTGCAAAGCAAACAGTTAAACTTGCAACCAAACGTTGATTTTCACCCACATTCTATTTTCTTTCCTTTGATTTTTCCATTGAACTAGTTATCATAAAATCAAGAAAGATAACTTCCTGAATTTCCCCCTCCACATGCAGAGTTAAATTAATGATAACAAGTCATAAGATAAGATCTACTTTATTCAACCCAGAGGAAATTATTTTGCCAGAGTACAATAAACATTAAACAAAGGTTAGTGGAATATACACAATTACACAGAGGTTAGTAGTAAAATAGAAATAAAGTAATAGATTCTTGAAATAGAGTTTAAAATGAAACCAGTAAAAGTACATTTCCTTGATTTTGGTGTGAGCTCTATAAAATAAAGTTATTTTTATTGCCTGTATCTCAGGGCCTGCAGAATGAGTAAGGCTGTGAAAAGTTTTTCTGTCTTTAAAAGGTCCGCCACACATTACAGAGACAAATTCTGACGGAAAGTTTCCGTGTGTCAAAGTTCCATAAAAAAAGCTTTAATGGAGCTGTTTGACAGATAAGTGAAGAAGCAGTATCCATTAGTAAGAGGAGAAATTGGAGGAAGCATAATTATAATGCACAAGCACAGGCGTAGTTAATGTAGAGTGTAATACAGCACAGTCGATGTTACGGGGTTTGATTGCACTTTCTGTCACGTTTAAAACGTCATGTAAATTAGTAGTCAGTGTGATGTTCCACATTTAACTTTAAGTAAAGGTGTTTTCCTTGCTGATGACAACGTGGCTTATGATTTCAATTATACATCTAATTTGCCTCATGTGGACCTTTGGCTTAATCAGTTTGATTAAAATATTGCAACTAAAGTGCAACTATTGTACAAGGAAGCTCAGATGGGTTTTTTTTTTTTGCAATTGATTACCAAGACTTTGTGGAAGTGCACACTACTTTAGCCATCTTACATATTTTCATTTTCTAGATTCTGTCACCGCGAGCACCAAAAAATGAATGAAAATGAAACCACTTGTGTAAAATCACAGCGAATATAGACGAATATATCTGCTCGACCATATCTATGAGGATATTTTGCATGTGTTAATATGATTTCTAAAAACACAGCATGTTTGAACAGTAAAAGATGCACATTTGCTGTGGAGCAACACTAATCATTTTTAGCGTTGT
Source organism: Amphiprion ocellaris (assembly GCF_022539595.1). NCBI lineage: Eukaryota > Metazoa > Chordata > Actinopteri > Pomacentridae > Amphiprion > Amphiprion ocellaris. The sequence goes on along the minus strand of NC_072770.1, from coordinate 22,052,261 downwards.
TGTACAAAAGTGGGCTGTACTAGAGACGGACAGTTATTTGCATACATCTGCAGCTTTTTTTGCATTGTATGTATCTCTGGCGTGTGTCTTTCCTTGTAGATTTTGTCTTTTATTCCGAACACTGGTAATGAGATTGTTTGCCTTTCGGGGCAAAAAACAAATCAGTGACCAAAGTTCTGAAAAAGACGGATTCAAAGGGCATAATAAAAGTTATATTTCATCTGAGACATGAAGGAAGGAAAGTAGCAGGCACAATTTGCAAAACTGCATATTTTTTTAGAGGCTTCCAGCACATAAGGTGGGGAGTCACAATTTATTATCATTTGTCATTTTTCTTTCCTCCTCCTCCATCTAATACAGAAGTTCTTACTTTGTCCTTTGATCTTTTTTGAATTGCTCTGATTCCTGAGCCAATTCATGTGTGTAATTCTGGGCGTGTTTGTTATAGAGAAAAAAACATATGCGTGTTAAGTTTTGCACAATGATATTTGCAAAGAGCGTCCTCCTGCCTGCTATTTTCCACCTCCACCTTGTACATTATTTGCTTCTAATGGAACAACTTGTGCATTACAGCGGACGTCAAACATGCGACAGACATGCCGCAGCACCATTATGGTCCATTTGCAACAGGAAAATAATGTGTTAAACCCTTTTAACATTTCAAGTACTGCATAGCTACACTTGCAGACACACACAGAGTGCTGAATTCAAGCCACAGGGCACCACACACAGTGAGACGCACTCGGGGTAATTCACCCAGGATGCTGAACACCTGCCAGAGCCAGTGGGCAAGACTCCAGGAGATGTAGTGAGCTACCCTGAGAGCGTTGGAAGCATCTCTTTATGCCAGACTCCAGAGAGCCAACAGACACATACTGCCCACTCAGCGAGAGGGAAAGTAGGGAAGGAAACTGAATTAAAGGGAGAGCATAGAGGAGACTTGAGTGGAAAAAGGTAGAAGGATCCTCTAATAGGCAGAAAGTAAGAATGAAAGCGCAATAGAAAAGGGAGCGAGTCGAGTAAAAACACAATGTTTTCAACAACAATAGGGAGAGATTTGTGGGAGATGTTAGTGAGCTGGCGAGAGAGAAAGAGCTAAAAGGGATTTAAACAAGCGAAAGAAAGAGGTGGAAAATTGAGAAAAATCTTGCGTTTGCAGAATCAGGGTGTTATTGGCTGGCTGGGGAGACGGGAAAGTGCAGGAATTACCTTGCAGCTATAAGCCTGTCCTACTGTAGCTCCGGACTCCCGAGTGTATGTGAGGACTCCCTGTGCAGCTCTCTCCTTGACTTGACTTTGACTTCACACGCTGTGGTTTCAAATGGCTGTGGAGACTCAGCGAGCATCATTAATTCTCCACCAGTTAGCCTTCATTCTCTACATTTGATTGTAAGTTTAGTTAAAGGATTGTTTGTATATTTACAGTCATGAAGGGTTGATTTTTAGGTGAAGGCTATGTGTGAAATCAAAGCTATTATTCTGATATTGGCAGCAGCAGCTAAAGTTATGTTCCCTTAATGATACAGATCAAAGACAAGCACCAGCTTTATTAGAGATCGACTGATAGGATTATTTTAGGGCAGATAGCAATACTGATTATTGGTAATCAGGGAAACTGATAAACCCTCAGATAGGGCTGTGGGTTACTAGAGACATAGAACAGAGATTATTGCTAGAGAAAGGACGACTGCAGCACAGCCAAAATGGCATATTTTGAAATTAATTTATTTTAGTGAGAAAATGTTAAAGAAATAATTATAATTAGAAAAATGCTGCTGATTTTTCTCAGTTAATTGGAAAAGCTGATGATCAGTCCACCCTGATCTTCACTATAAAATTGTAATCCACAAATGTATGAATATTAAAATTAACTACAGCAGACACTTAGGTATTCATTGAGTCCTGATCCCCATATTAACTAAGCCTAAGTGTAAGTTTTCTGTTGTCACACAGCACATGCTGTCTGCAGTTTACAGTTATGACAGTGGCAAAGATACCATTTAGAATATGGTAATTATTTTAAACAGTGGGTTTTTGATTTCACACAGAGCTACACAATAGGCATGCTGCTCGTTTCCACCTGTCAACCTTCCACGTAGCCGGCTGAATTTACGAGTGCAGCCATCAGATATTATCAGTTGTAGCTAACTAGGTAATTAAACTAACATCAGCTCAATGATGCTGGTTGAAAACTGACTCCAGCTGACTTTTTTTTATGACTCTGACTCATTTTACAATTTTGTGCAACATTGTAAAAGTGGTTCTAAATATGCCCTTTATGAACAGTGTCACTCTGAAGCCTGATTTGTCTGGTGTTACCTGTGGACCTCAAGCAATTGGCGATAATTTTGGAGACCTTGTGTGATCATAATCTTTTGCAAATCTGCCATGTCTGTAATTTGGAAAGTACCATTAATCTTTCCTTTTTTTGTGTGTGTTTTCTTTGCACCATAAGCTCATGTGGCTACAAAGTGTGGAGGCCTATTCAGAGAAGCTCAAATCCTTCAGAAGAACAAAATATTAAAGGAGGTTTAGATGGATGACATATGGCAGCATGCAATTAGGAACATTTTGCTGAGTTTTAAGAGGCTCAATAGTTAATAATACCAGATTCACAAGTAATGTCAGTGAATTCAAGTGAAACACAGACGTGTACAATGTAAATCACGAGTTTCACAGGGCTTTAGCATAACCCAGTGCACACTATTTACATGTAGAGGAATCTGAAGATTGCTGAACTACTCATGATTTTTGTATTGATCTGCTAAATTAGTAATAAGCTATTCATTTTTGCTTTACATTTTCCATATTATGCTTTCATGTGCACTCCTGTTTTGTCTGTTTCTTTGTGTGTCACACAAACATCTTCTTTGTCTGCAGGGTTGCAGCCTGTTAAGGTGACAGATGCTGCAGTGCTCTGCCTCGAGCTGTTGATACTGTGTCTTGAGGACAAAAAAAAAAGGGGTGTGAGAACCTGCACTGAGTACTAACAAAACTCTGAAGATTGAAATGCCACCCTCTCTTGTTTTGTTCCTATATTTTATGCACAGTGAAGTTTTCTGCCTTTCCAAGCTTCAACTCTGGCACTGTATGTTTAAAGCACATCTTTCTGAGACTTTGTTGTAAGTTTAGTCAGACCCTCTGTGCTCTTCATCAGTCATCTGAGAGGAAAAGTGCCACTTTTGAATAATGAGATGTCTTACAGAGTGCTCTTCCTAACATAAAGTTAATGCTGTTACAGAAGGAGGAATCCTCAGCGTGAAACCATAAAGAAAATGTCTTTTCTCTGAAATACATTGTGAGATGCAATAACATCAAATCCCCATTTTACTTAATTTTTCTCCTTCCAGGAGAGGTTTCTCAATTTTAATTCTTTGTACTTTCAGAGTGAAAGGAACTTCAATCAATAGAGTGAGAAAACTATCTTTTCTGTCATTTGGTATTAATTTAGTGTTATTGTAATATTCAAGAAGTAATTGACTGCTGCAGACTTACACTGTGTAGACAATTCTAAAATAGCTGCTACTGGGAGCTGCTCTGGCGTGTTCCTACAAAGATTACAGGTCTGATAACATTACAGTTTTTTGGGTCTTTTCGCTTTATAATAATCATCAGAACTTTGCCTCAGATGCTATTTCGGTATCTTTTAAACTTGCTGCATTCAAATTATACTGCTTTGTTATCCTGAAGATGCCATTAAAAAGGACGTGCATCATCAGATGAAAGTGAATCGTTATGGCAGCTGTGATTACAGCCTACAGTGGCAACGAAGGGATAGTTAACACTACAGGAAATTGTCATAGAAGATGCATCCCACTGTGCAGCAAAGACAGAAGAAATCAGCGCAGATGCATTTAGAGTTTCTGTCTCCTGCTTTACACTGAGCTGCAGAGAGATGAGAAAAACAGCTTTGTCTGCTTTGATATCTTTCTCTCTGCTTGTCCTGGTTTTCTTTCTTTATTTCTGTCTCACAATTTTGTGTACCCTAAAAAAACGACCTAGAAAGTCTGACAATTTAAAATGAAAAATCAGTCATTTCTATAAAATCCTCTGTTTCATTTTCTTTCACGCTGCCATAAAACAGTGAGAAGTGCTTAAAAATGTCTTTACTGTTTAACACGTGTCGGTTATTCAGTTTGATTGAATGCAGTAATTGAGCTTTCAGCCTCATCTCAGTCTTCATCAGCAGCCAGTTTGCTGTTGTTCTGTGGATCCTGCAATAAAACTGGGGTTACCAATGCCAAAAATGTCATTTAAACCGCGATTACGCCATTGTGTTTTATGTTCATAGATTTTCCTTTCCTCACAGCACCATGTTTTGTGTTGTTACTTTCAGGTGTGTGAGAATTTCATACTTTTCTGTTATGCCTGAGCTACTTCATAATGTGAGAAATCAGAAGAGAGGTACGCTTTCTACCCTTTCATCTGTCAGCATCTTAAGGATTCATATTGCAAGATGGAGCTGGAACAAAAGTGGAGAGGTAGCCTTGAGTTTGACAGAGATGTATCCTCATCTCACCAGTTTTTCAGTCTGAGGAGAATTTGCATAACAGAATAGAGCAAGACAGAAAAACTAAAGGAATGAGCTGTTTTTTTCCTCCACCATTAAGTGCTGCCTGCTCGTACCAGGTTACTTAATCAGAAAACATTTTCAGCCTTAAAATCTAAAATATAAAGGCATTTTCTTAGGGTCTATAATTTAACCAACTTGTTTATCTCTCAGCTTGAAGAATTAAACGCATCTACGTTATACGCACAATAGATGCCTCAGAAGCTTGTCAGGGATTTGACATGAATGTGTTAAAATGTAGGTTTTTGGTCTGTCAGTGCTATTGCAGTTTTCATCAGAGCAAATACTGAAACGACATTAACACCGTGTGGAAGAGTTTTCAGTGTGTCATATTCACTGCTGTGCTTAAAGGAGAATACAATAAAGAGGGATCCACCAGGGGCCCTGCAATATCATATTGTCTGCAGCTGTGTGAGACGTAAAACCACATTACTGTCGTTTGTTTTTGCAATATGTTCAGACACGATATATGAGGCTATGAGGTGCACCTGCACACTCTTAATATGTGAGTCCTATGAGAGAGCCTGTCTCTGTAAAGCTTGCAATGCTCATATTTTTAGCCGCTCATGGGAGATGGAAATGTCAGTAGTTTGGTCTAACTCTTCAGTCCAGACACCAGAATGAAATATCTTAAAATACGGGTTTGCCATGAAATTTGGTTCAGACGTTCATCTCTCTCTTGAGAAATATAATGTTGAGCAAAACTCAACAGCAAACGTGTTGAATGTTTTTAAGCATAATACCTTCTAAAGGTATCGGAAAGCTCCACTGTGCCTCAGTACAGCCTCAGAAAGCCGCTTCCATGAATGTAGACTCTTACTATTGTAGTTGACAGTGTGTTTAACATGTAACATTATATCATTAATGATTTGTGACACCATAGTCAGTGCATTACATTGGAATTTGTTTAAAATATTGTGTCCCCCTTTTCACACGTGTCACTGTTGTGCCTAAATGTTCTGCATTCTAGATTGTCTTGCATATCCAGACCTACAGTATCTTCAAAGTATTGTGTTAACACAGGAGAATGGTCTGACTGCACCCATTATCATTCTCCTATTTAGGGAAAAACACTCTTTGTTTTTTTGTATTCATATGAACCAAAAATCTCTACAAAAACACTGTTTGGGAAGAGCTTGTGGAGACAAGAACTGTCATTACAATGGGTAATTCCACAAGAAAACGCCAAAAAAAACCCAGTGACAGATGCATGTCTACTATTGATATACTGAAAGGACAAACCTATTTTGATAACCGATGTTCTAGAGGTTGAGCTTGCCTATGCTTTACTGATTGATTGCTTGATTGCAAATAAAGAATGCCTTGCTGCTGCACAAGTTGTCAGGCTACAGTGGACTGCTGCCTGCCAGTTCTATGTACTTTTCCATGTATTGTTTGTCTATTAACAGTACTTCTAAAGGTCTTATATTCTTCCTATTACTGTGTGTGCGTGGAGCTCTTCTCTCTGCCTTTCCTATGAGTTTCCTCACATTTCCATCTATCATTCTCAGCTTTTTCTTCTCAACACTCTTGCCTCAGTTCACCTTTGCCCTTGTATGTCTTTTCTTTCTCTTCCTCCCTTCCTTCTTCCTCTAACCCTCTTGGCCCCTGAAAGGCTCCTTCCTACAGTACGTCTCCTGCTGACAAATGAGGCCAGAGCCTGGTCGCAAGCAGCAGCGCATCAAGGGCACGACTCCTGAGGGCCCAGTCAGTCCGACGACACCAAAGCCCTCCGCCGTTTCTCTCTTCTCTGACTTTGTCCTTCCAGCTTCCTGTTCATCCCGGGATCATCTTCAAACAAGACAGAGTGAATGTCAATTTCAAACACAGTGACTGACATCTCTCTTTGCTCAACTATTCTGTCTTCTGCAGGGTTTTTCTGAAAGAGGATTATTCTGTTGATGAGATATAAAACATTAGCTGACGGAACAGACAGGTTATTCTGTTCTTATCACGCTCCAAGTATGACAGTGAGCTTTCTGGGACTTTCCACTGTTTTACTGAAGAGTTTGTGTCTCAATTCACTTTTCCAGTCTCTTTGCTCTCATCAAACCTGTTTCTAGCAGCAGCAGCAGCATCATCTCTGATAAACGCATGAAACATTACCTGTTCAGCACCAGACAGCAGAGAGATAAAGTTAGCAATTAGCTGGTGATTATAGCAAAGCGTTTAGCAGCTCAAGAGTCAGATTGTTTCCTCAGGTGTTGATGGGTTTGCAGGTTTGATTGAGTTGCAGGATTATTGCTATCAACTGTTATAGCTGATTGGAAATATCCGGTTGGTTTAGGCACATAAGTTTTAGTGTAAATTTTGTGTAGCTAAATGTAGTTATTACGACAAAGATAGAAAGAGATGTAAAATTTGGGGTACTTGTTTAAAAATCTAGAAATTTGAAGTAAAAAAAATCTAAACTGACAAAATCAACAAAGATCAGTTTGGTATACAAGTGAAAACAACCATCACAGTACAAACAGGAGATTTTTGGTCAGTACTCTTATTCCTGTAATATTTCTTGAAAACTACTTGTACAAAATCAATCTGATCAGCAAGACTCAGAGAGCTGATGTGGTTGTATTATGTGTGTTAAATTGTAAATTCATATTTAATCAATACACATCACCTCTGATGGTATATGTGCAATATACTTTCACTCTTCTGTATATTAATTATATTGTAATTAAAATGGCCAGCACTGTATGAATGCTGCCATAGCAACATTAAGCTGACTGTAATGAGACTTCCTTTCATCATTTCATGAAACCTCAGCATGGTGTTGGTGTTGATCTCATATGTGAAGCTGCCATCAGTGTCAGTTTCATGTTATTTAATTTCTCGGCTCTGTATATTTGTGTCTTCTCAAACAGTATATACGGTGTTGTACTAATTTATGTATGGTAGTGATTTATAAAAACTGCAAGAATTTAATGTGGTTATTTTCATGTAGTTTGAAGCTATCACTCATCGATAATGAAGTCTGAGCTCCTAAAATATTCTTCCTTGCAGTAGTCAGGTTTAATTTGTCATGTTCCAGACATGATAGTCTTTGTGTAGGTGGTTCATCTGAAGTGTGTGGGACTGTAATGCGATGACACTTAGAAATTATCGTGTCCATACAATGTTCAGCTCAGTGTGCTGCACCTGAACAGAAGGACTGTACACTGTTGTTGAGACTTTCCCCTGTTCATAATCTGATTACTTTAAAGTTCTCTTGAAATAAAGGCAACATATAGTACATGAACATTTGAACTAAGACACTCTTTCAAATAAACACAGAAAAACACTGACTGGTAACGTGACTCCGAACCTTTTCACTGAATTCCTCACTCCTATATTTACTTCGGTTCGAGCACCTTTTTCCTCACGTACCTCAGTGTTCCTCCTGCTGAAGTGTGATGTAGCATTGCCATCGGTGAAATGTTGTTACCGAACAATCTGAGAAACAGAAATCTTGTGGAGTTTTGCTCCTGACAGTTTAGATGTCTTATGCCCTTCACTTTTCCTTCAGCTTTTTTGTCATTTCTCTCGCTCTGTCTCTAGCAGCTCTCTTTACGGAGGTCCCACACGACATCAGGACACACAGCGGTGAGGATGTAGAGATGGCCTGTTCCTTCCGTGGCGCCGGTTCTCCCTCCTACTCCCTGGAGATCCAGTGGTGGTACATCAAGGACCACCAAGACTGGCAAGAGAAGCCCGGCCACATTACCAATAATGTAAGCTGAAAGGCAAAACAGCTTCTTTTTGTCTTAAATGTATTAGTGCAGTGATTCACACCCACTGGTATGTGTGTTCCAATGGAAAGCCTTTGCAGTTTCCAGGATGTGATGAAAGCCTACTTATAATGGCTAAACTAAGCTAAACTCAACTGAAATATTGCAAACAGATGCTTCAATTGCTAGTTAGGTAGAAGTGATGACTAAAGAGTTGAAATGGCTAAAAGTAACACATAGTTAACATAGTTTGCAAAGAGCAAGTTAATAATCTGTTGCTATAGTGAAAAAATTGAAATGCTTATCTGACAGCAGTGGTTGAAATATCCAGCTTTTACCACTTAAAGTCATGTAATATGAGCATAAATTCAACCAAATCAACTTGAGCGTCGGCATTTTAACCCTTAAAGGCATTCACTGTCAAACACTGTTGCATAACCGGCCATATATGAACTACTTCTTGCCTATCTTAAAATCATCTTGTGAGCTTCTCAGAGTATAGTTTTTAATTTTAAAAAAAAAAATGCACAAAAATATGCTTTGTCATTAATAACATTTTCACAATCATGTTTTTTTTTCTAAGACTGATTATTTTGTCCCAGTGGAGAGTGATATTTTTTTGTTAATACTGTGTTATTTTGCACACAGCCTGCAATAATTTCTCCTAAAATGACAGCTGTGAAATCCAAATTATTCAGCACAATAATAACTAATCACAGTCCTATGCTTGTGTTTATTGCTTTGTGGTGATGTGCACAGTTTTCTGTTGAGCTTGGCTGCACGGACGGGACATCTGCAGCACCGTGTGCAACTATAGAAACTGCATTAAAAATATTGTAGCGGCATCAGCTTTTCACACAATCAATAGAGTTAACAGCCAGTTTAAAAATGTATTCATAACAGCATATTTAGGTGATGTTGTTGGAGGAGTACTTTTGCTCATCTGAGGATTCTAGGGATTGTCTGATAAAAAGCAGTTTGGGAACTACTACATTTGTGCAGACTACTAAAAATTACAGGATTTCTGATAACTTATGTTGATGTACAAAATCTTGACAAAGAAACTCGGCACAGCGATCTCATGAGACTCTGAGTGGGTTTCAAACACTGTAGCAAAATAAAAATACTTAGCAACATCTTGGGGCTAAGCCTTCATCAGGCAAATGGTTTGTGACAATGAGAAACCATCTTAGATAAGAAGTTGCTGTAACTCTGCAGCCAAATGACATGTCCCACATTCATTTTACTGCATGACAACTTACAATAATGCACAGAAACTCTGAAAATTTAAACACTACATTAGAACTATGACTGGTGTACCTCAAAATTGTTTACATTCACGGGCTAAATTACTAAAAAAGAAGAGTTAAAGCACCCAAGGGCCAAAAATATTTAAAGTTTTGCAGGTTACATTTGTAGATGAACCTGCAGGGACACATTTGCATGACAAGTGAAAATTAGCATCAGTAAATAAATACAATCCTTCACAATAAATGCAAAAACATCTTCACAAATACCACGTACTTAATTTGAAAAATAAAAGTCACACTTCATCACACACCATTTGCCTGATGCAGGTCTGGCACCGAAATGTCGTGAATACATGCAGGAATAATTGCAAGTAAGACAGTGTGCAGGTGTCTGAAGCTTTTAAAATCAAAAATCTTAAATGCTCTGTTCACTTAGCAGAAACAAAAACATCTCACAGGTTTTTTTTCCAAGTAACTGTCTGACTTACAAGTTCCAAAAGGACACTGCAAAGTAAACTGAATTTAATATATCATCGAGAAGTATATGGTTATTTCCTGAAACCAGCCTATCATAACAAAACACATGACAAATGTTTTTTGCTCATACATGATATCTGTGTCAGCTTTTATTTTACTCGATGCGGAACATAGACAACTAAAATTACAAAGTCCATTTTAACTTTCACTTTCTCAGTTTTTACAGTTGTTTAGGAAGACTGAACCTAAAGATTACTGTAATTCAGTCAAAGGCAAATATGCAATATTAGCCATGGCAGAAACCCTCTGGCACGGAAGCGAAGGTATAATTGCTGATTAGCATTTGCCAGCACTGGGGGAACAGGTTGACTCTCTCCCATCATGGGGGGGACTCAGACTCCCCTGTTGTGCCTCTAGACACTATAATTGGCACTGAGAAAGAAATAGATTTTCAAAATCTCTCTCTGCTCCATGCATAATTCATACCTATGCCCAAAAGAATACCTCTGTGCCTCTGCATACCCAATCACACGCACACTCTCTATGTCTGCAGCTTACATGCTTGGTGCTTGTACACACAGTTAAACATGCAGATGTAAGCATGTATACTGACACAAAGCTTCAAGAGAACGTGGTAACTGTGAGACATGAAACATCCAAATAAGAAATCCTTTGTTAAAAAGAAAAAAAAAGAGAAAGCTTTTTTTGGCTGCACAGAGATGCTGCTAGAAAACATTTTTATGAAAAAGGCCACCTCAATCAGGTTTCTGCTGCTAATGCTTCATCCATGTTTCTGTGCAGGTTGTAGCCCAGGAGGAGACGTCCAAAGATGCCACCAAAATTAGTGTGAGTTTGATGTGGCGTCAGCTGTCGTCTAGCACGAAGCAGAGTCGTGATCAGTGAAAGTAGCTGACTTTGATTTGATTGTGTTATTTCTTGTTATCATGAACACAGAAGAAATACAAGCTTTTGTAACATTTACTTGCATTTCTGGATGGATGCTGAGCCACAATGAAGCTTGATGATATTGGATATGTTTTAATGTATGTTATGACCCACCTTCTTAATCAGGCTTTTGATTGATTTGATAGATTTTATTTATTTATTTTGTTTCTTACAATTAATTTTATTTAATGACTTCTCTGTTTATTCACCTATTCACATATTTTAGTCTTTTTAATGTAAAGTTTATTATTTTATCTTTTTATCAATACTTATTACTATCTCCACCTATCTCTATTTTAAAAATAGATATTTTATCTATCTATCTATCTATCTATCTATCTATCTATCTATCTATCTATCTATCTATCTATCTATCTATCTATCTATCTATTTATTTATTTATTTATCAAGCTTGTTTTATTTAATTTTATCCCATCTGGTGTTTCCTCATTGCATGTGTTATGTAGGATAGTCTTTCCTCAGTTCTTCCATCCCAGTGTTTTAGAGCCCTTTATTGATAATGTGAATGTAGGGGTGGGAGTGGGGGTTGTTAGTATTCTTTTATTGCATTTTTATTTGTTTTGTGTAAAGCACTTTGTATTGCATTTCTGTTAGTATAAAATGTGCAGTATACGTAGTCGGACTGATTGACTGATGTGTAATTTGCTTTAAATAAGAACATATTATCGTTTCTAATCGTTAGGTGGTAAAAGTGGCCGGCAGCAACATCTCCCACAAACTCCGTCTCTCCAGCGTCAAACCGTCAGACGAGGGCACGTACGAGTGTCACGTCATCGACTACAGCGGTACTGTGGTGCAGCGCCACCGTGTTTGGGCCTACCTGCAGGTGGAGCCTGAGAGGAGTCGGGGGTCTGATGAGCTGCAGGAACCAGGGCAGCGGTCAGTGGGGAGTCAGCCACACTCCCCCCACCAGACAGAGGGCAGGGAACTGAAGAAGAGATCAGCTGGCAGCACCATTGACTGTAATGAGAGCTGTGTGCTTTAGAGCGGGCAATCTGCCCTAAATCTGCATGTTCATGACTTATCTCTGTAGAGAGAGACGGTCATCGGCGCACTAATCACCACACAGCTGGATCCTAACCAGAGCCTTTTGTGTGCCATGGTTTGTTTGTCTATCTTTATTATTCTCGTTTGGATGCCAATGCTGTTAAATGCCAACGGAGGGGACGGTTTTACTGACAATATATCTGATTGTGTTCTTTTTGTTGCTTTGTTCTTTGTGCTTTTTCCTAATGCTTTAGGTTTATGTTAATGTGACAGTAAGGCTGTAGCAACAAAGAAGACCTTTTAATTTGTTATTTTATCATGTGTATTATAAATAGTAATTAGAGCAAAGTGGAGGTTCACATACAAGACAGACTATTTTTTTGCAGTGTGTGAGTTGTTTTGTCTTTTGCCAACATCTAAGTCAAAAGCTGCAGTATTTCAGTGTAAATTTCCAAGAAATAAAGGATTAGTTAGGTTTTTAATTTACTATCTGAAAACCTTTTGAAGAATATCAATTTCAGTCCTGTAATCTTCATTTAAAACTTTAAAACAGTCTGTATTTAGCTTTCTAAACCACGACCAGAATGTCTGTCATAATGTATGCCTTCATCACATCCCTATAATATATAAATTCTTCTGTATATTCACTTGCAGTTTGCACTGCAGACTTTTACATGTCATCACTAAAGTAAAGGTTGTCAGTGCTACTCAACCAAATGATACAACCACCAGTAGTATGTTGATCACTCCAAACTTTTCATTCATATATTCATTTTGTCACCCACAGTTTCACTTTTGGTCTAAACGTTCTTATTTATTGACTGTATTTGTTCTTAGTGCTGCTGTTCAATATTTGTTCTGTTAAATACATTCATTTGAAATGACGTTTTTGATCTTTTTTCTGTTGTTCTGCTGAATTGAAACAAGGTTTCGTTGAAGTTGCATGCATTTAAAGGTGTGCAACCAGCCTTTTAATGAAACATCATGTGATTCCAGCTCTGTGACTCGGAGGGTCTTTTATGTCTGGGTCAACGACAAACACCGTCGCTGTACATAATTTCAACTGTAAGCAAACACTTAAACTTTTATCACATGAACATGTTAAAAGTGTATCTCAGGGAAACAAAGTTTTAATCTAACATGACAGACTCTTAGTTTGGTCTCTGTGGTTCTTTAATTTCTTATTTATCTTAACTAAATTTTGCAAGTGGATTACGTTTCCTCTTAGTGAGAGCATGGATAAGTGAAGCACTGAACTGAGGGAAACTGTGGTTTGGCAGAACAGACTAGTTGATTTGGAGATCTCTGTGTGTCCTTAAATCAAACCATGTGATAACATTTTACAGTGCTGGAGCAGATGCGCCTCCATAGATATTTTCTGCATATCTGCCAAAAGTGGTTTAAACAGTCTTTTCTCTACTCTATGATAAGGGTAGGTAATTCAGTTTTGACCTTCTCCACACAATTTCACAAATGTGCACATTTATTAACATTTTGTCCTGCCACAAATTCAATGTTTGCAAAAAAAAAAAAAAGCGGCTTTTATGGGCTGGTTGTTGCTGCCAGCTACTGTGCTAAAGTGCAACCTGCAAAAGCCTCTCAGGCTTGTTTCATCAGTCAACACTTGATTTTTCTGACCAGCAGAGAGCAGCACTTCCTCAAACCTTAGAAGTACACCACACATGCACAAATGCTCATAGACACAATGTAGATGCCTCTAGTAATGGAAAATGTGTTTTTATGGAAAGATTTGTTGAGGCCATAGAAGCAGCACAAACTAAAATGACTGCTATATGACAAGTGCAATATAGGATGCGTGAGATCACAGTACCAGCAGTTTTCCTGCCATTGGTCAATATCTGCTGCAGTATTGAGGGTTCATCCCAGCTGTAGGTAATGTTGGTTCTGTGCAACACAGAGGAGAGTGGCAGCATCGGGCACTCAACCTGCATTTTCTGACGTTTTCAAAAAAATTGGAGTCTTTCTTATAAGATTTGTGTGGTTACTTAATACAATGCTGCTTGCATTTTAATATGAGTTTGTCACTGCCAGTCAGCAGTGCTTCTCTGGTCATGTGGAGGATTCACAACTCAGGTAGTGGGATCATAAGGGTCCCCATAAAAGTGATTTCTTATACAGAGAAATTCAGAAAAAGGGGTTCGTTGGAAAGCAGTGAAATTTTTCGACCCTTTGGATAAGAACTACAAGCTGTGTTTTTT